>NC_062193.1:2702298-2707298 GCF_912470025.1 Vespa velutina | reverse complement strand
TTGTTACATTCTGGATAGATCGAAGACGAGTAACAGCAATCTTCGATACGTTTCGTTTGAATAGTTCGATTGTTCGAAATAAATTCACGCACGCTCACATACGCGCATACATATACATATACGGTGCATACTTACTGAGATAGATTTTGTGAATTCAGTTGGAAAGTTCTACCAAAAAAGGATCAAAATTCCAACGTTCTCGATCTATAAATTCTCACGATCTCGACATTGCGAAAACGTTATATATCCCGGAGGGACCCAGCAAGTTATCCCTCCACGAATTTCTAATCTCCGAAACAGCGAAACGACTTTACCGTTTCTCGCCCGAGCAAAATGATTTTTCACCGGGCTCCTTTTATACACTTTATATCGGCTTTACCCCGGAGGAATCGAGAACGACGATTTATCCGAAAATAGACGAGATAGAAAGGAAAAGAAGTAGAAGATGAGGAAAGTAGGTAGAGTTAGAGAAGGGAAAAGAGGGGGAGAACAGGAAGAGGATGGAGAAAAAAAGGAGAAGAAGAAGGGGAAGGACGAGGGTGTATATCGAACGAGAGTGCAAAGAAATAAGAAAAAGAAAAATGAGGTAGTAGTCCTCTTAGGTAGGACGACATAGGAGGGTAAAGTTAATTCCAGCGATTTCTACGAATTCGCAGAAATATCATTGCCACCTCGCTGGATATCTTGCGCATATTGGCTTCATTTGCACATTTCGTTTCATCCACGTAGCTCTCTTCTCACATCCCTCCTCCTCTCTTTCCCACCCCCCTTTCTTCCACACCATCCTCTTACTCTTCTCGACAAACAGCTTTCCGTCGTTGTGTCGTTGTCGTCGTCGTCGTCGTCGTCGACGTCGTCGTCGTCGACGTCGTCGTCGTCCTCTTCTTCTTCTTCTTCTTCTTCTTCTTCTTCTTCTTCTTCTTCTTCTTCTTCCTCTCATCCTATTTCCTCCTTATTCGCAATTTTATCCTCGCTTACGTATTTCCACTACCTGCTCTGTGTAACCGTACGTAGAGAACTCTCTCTCTCTCTCTCTCTCTCTCTCTCTACGGTTACCCGATGTCGTCCCAACGCCTCTCGAAAAGCTCCGAATTTTCGACGCTTGAAAAAAAAAAACCAAACGACGACGGAATTCTATGCGAATCGTTACAAGTTGCACTCGCTTCGTCGAGAAAACGAGAGAGGACTAGATAGAAATAGAGAGAGAGAGAGAGAGAGAGAGAGAGAAATATAGTAAAAAAAAAAGAAAAAGTATCTTTTTCGTGTCCTACATATAATTCCTTCTTTTCCAAGTTTCTTTATATTTGATTTCTTTTATTTGCAACTTAAAACACGAATAATTCGATATATTTATCTTAATAAAACTTTTTCTATGGTACATTCGATACTTACTCTCTCTCTCTCTCTCTCTCTCTCTCTCTCTCTCTTTTTCTCTTTCTATCTTATCCTTCTCGTAAAAAAGATAGTAGAGGTAACATTTTAGAATTACGAGGTCAATTCTCCTTGGCAAAACTCGAAGTAAAGTCTATAGAAAAAGGTAGATACTAGTCTCTAGAAAAGAGAACTATATTTCGCATATATTTTCCCACGTTAGCCACTCGGTGAATTCTCCCTATATTTTCTTTTCGATCCCTTACTAGAGTACTATACCTACTATGCTACTGGTCTTTCTACACTTTTCTCTCTCTCTCTCTCTCTCTCTCTCTCTCTCTCTTTCTCTTTCTCTCTCTCTCTTTCTCTGTACCATTCTCGCACAAGTAAGTCTCCATCCAGTCGTTCAGCTTATCAGGAAATCCATCTCTCGCTCTGCCATCCGACGGTTGATTAAATTCAACCGGCCATACCTTTATCCCCAGAGAATCTGCTGGCATGGCTGACTTGCGCCGAAGCCGACGAGATTACACGTGACATCGTACTGGGACTCCATATCCGTCTACGAGTCTTTCCTTTTGAATGAATCTTTTCTTAAGAATATATTTTTATTAAAATAAAAAAAAAAATTAAATAAAAAAGAAAAAAGCGAAAGGTTATCAAACTGCAAATTTATAAAATTTCTCTTTCTCTCTCTCTCTCGCTTTCTCTCTTTTCCTCTTTCTCTAGTTAAATTCAAGTAATGTACTTTCATTATCATGATATACAAAAGCAAAAGAAACAAGAGAAAAAAAGGAAAAAAGAAATTTGAAGAAAAGTATTATGAAATCGCTACGTTTATGAGCGGCTGTTTGTACACGAGAAATTTCATTGGCTTCATAAAACGTTCCCGTAGAATCGCAGAGAGTAGTTTCTCTTGTCCGACTATTTAAACCTTTTATCCCTACCACTTCTCCTTATTCAGTCTCTCTTGTGCGCTGGTGCATCGTCCCCACAGCCATCAGCCACCTACTTTCTGAATACTCTCACTTAGCCAATAAAGACTTTCCTTTTCTCTCTCTCTCTCTCTCTCTCTCTCTCTTTATATATATTATATATATATATATAAATATATATATATATATATTTCTCTCTCACTCTCTGGAACTGTTTTTCTTTCTTGTCTATAGTTCGTCTTCTTTTGAGTCAATTAGAGTTAAATAAAATAAAAAAGAAAAGAATGAAAATATTTACCTCGATCCTATAATACCATTCTTCACTGTGCATTGTATAATCCTTTTCTTTTTCTCTAATAACGAGATGTGACAAAGCTACAGGAATATTATCTAAATGAACGATCATTTACGAATAAAATGTCTACTAACGATGTCTACTACTACTAACGAATGAACATCAGAGTGAAACTTTAATTGATCAACATGAAAAAATTTTTCTTTAACAAATGACAATCTTATTTTCATCAATAATAATAACAATACGTTTAATAAGACACCTCAATAACAATCTGATTTAAACCTCATTCGAGCAGATTGAAAATAATAAATTTTTCCGTAATGTAGCTAAATCTTTAAAGGCAGATACATTATAACCCCGTTATTCGTATAAGCCCTATCCACCCTTTCAAAAAATCGACCACGTTTTTACCTTCATGTCTTCTCTCGTTTTCTTTAGTTTCCTTTTTTACGACGACGAGCGTAAATCCTCGAGCGAGAAAATCGTCTCGTTTTCATCCCTATTTCCTCACCATATCTTTCTCATTCTATCCCTCTTTTCGTTCCCTCTCAACTCCATTTTTTCTTTCTCTCTCTCTCTCTCTCTCTCTCTCTCTCTCTTTCTATCTCTATCTCTATCCTCCTTTTCCTCCTCCTCCTTTAATGTTACAACTCTCTTCAACGTCCTCAACGATGATCCACGAAGCTTAATTTAAGAAAGCGTCCCGACTGAAAAGTTAACGAGCGTGTTTATCATCACATAAACGCGTTCTATGCCACGAGTTGACAAACAACGAGAGGAGAATATTATATATGAGAGAGAGAGAGAGAGAGAGAGAGAGAGAGAGAGAGAGAAAGAAAGAGAGAGAGAGGGAGAAAGAGAGAGAAGAGAAAGAGGGAGAGAGAATAATATAGTTGGCCGACAAACAACGCTACGTCCTGCGCTCTCACGCCCGTAATAACGACAACGTGGGTGAGAGCGCTTTTGAAACTGGAAAGGCAAAGCTTATCTCTCGGTGCAAATGCCTAGACGAATGATAATCCTGTTCTAAACAATATGACGCTTTGTCATCATTCGAGAAAAAAGAAATCATAATAAAAATAACATAAAAAACAAAAAAAAAAGAAAGGAAACGTCACTTTTAATTATCGACGAATGTACAAACTGATAAGAATTCATTTATATATAAATAATCCAACTTTTATAAACAATTTATAACGAGTTACATTTGTATGTTAATTTCTGCAAAGAAATTTTACTTTTTCTTTTTTTCTTTTCTTTTTTCTTTCTTTTTTTTTTACGTAATGATATATGATATATTTTTTTCTATAACAATGATTAAAATATAAATCATCGTTCAAATCTATTAACGAATACTTTACTTTCATTTGTTCAAATAATAACATTTTTTCATCATAAAAATATATTTAAATTCGATTCATTTGTTTTAATTTTTTGTTTTGCTTTGCTCAAAATATCATCGAAATATTTTAATAAGAATTGGTTCTATCTCTCAAGTTATAAAATTTATATCAATAATTCAACGAAACGTATATTTTTTATTCTAATTTCATGTGTTTTCTTTCCTTTTTCTTCCTTTTCTAGTTCTCACGGTGTCCGGATATGACGTAAGAGTAAACAGATCGCCAGTAGTCGAGGGTTGCAATGCTGTGCTATCTTGTACGGCACGAGAAGACATCAAAGAACATCTTACCGTCACTTCGTGGTTTCGAGACGACGCCATACTTTTGCCCGGAAGCACGGACACTGGTAAGTCTCTGTGTTTTGCCTACTCAGATGTTTTGTCTCTCAAAATTATATTAAATAGAGAGAGAGAGAGAGAGAGAGAAAGAAAGATTTTTTACACTCGGAAATAATGAACAAATAAAATAAATAAAAAATTTGAAACAAAATTGTTCTCAGAAACGTATATACATATATTAGGGGGACCGGAAAGTAATGTTGTTTCTGCGCATGTTGATATTTAATTGTGATTAAAAATAAAAACTTGTTAAAAATTTATTCGTTTGAATTTAATTTAAGAAAGCGACATTACTTTCCGGTCCATCTAATATATATATATATATATATATATATATATATATATATATATATATATATGTATGTAGAAACGCAATAATAATAAAGTAAACAAGTCACGAACATTCGAAACGTAATATTGATGATGCCGATGCAACGACGAGACACGACATGCTGTCTGAATGCAATCGAGTCGAAGCGAGCTCGACAATTAGATTCCTTCTCGTAGCTTATCGAGATGCCACCCTTGGAGCTGCAGCACAACCCCTTACTGTTTCTAGCCTCGTTGAATGTCTTCTTGAGTTAAGTAAGTTGAAGAAGTAAAATATTTTTATTTTCTCTCAGCAGTTTGATATAAATAGAATTCGAATGCGATA
>NC_062193.1:2659798-2697298 GCF_912470025.1 Vespa velutina | reverse complement strand
GTCCCATACATATTTATGCCGCTTGGTTACACGTAACATGTACATATATAGATATACATATGTATGTGTATATAATGTATATATGTGTATACATGCATACATATATATATATGTGTATATAATGTATATGTGTGTATACATGCATATGTATATATATATATATATATATATATATATATATATATAATATATATATATATATATATATGCGGTAGCAGGGCTATCATAGGGAGAATCACCTCGTGTGTCGGGGCGTGATACGTTTGTTTCGTAACTAGGTGCAGAGAGAGAGAGAGAGAGAGAGAGAGAGAGAGAGAGAGAGAGAGAGAGAGAGAGAGAGAGAGAGAAAGAGAGAAGAAAGGGAGAGAGAGAGAATGCACACGCATGTAGCATGCAAGACAGCTGCTTACCCTACTACGGGGCATGCTCGACGACGTATACTCGCTGTTATCGTCCAGCATCCTCTTGGTCCAGAGAAATTCCAACGAGAATATCAGAGAGGAAGAGAGAGAGAGAGAGTAAGAGAGAACATTGTCTTTCGTCAAAGCTAAAGTTCCATTGATGCCTTATAAGCTTCCAACTAGAATCCTTTCTACTCCTTTCGAAAACAATGTATATCTATGGGATTTGTTCTAAAACGACATCTTACGTGAAATTCTTGGTGTTATTGTTGTTGTTGTCGTCGCTCTTCCTAACACGATCTTTTCGAAAATGACATCTTTAAAATGCAATAAAGTTTACACGTTCGATGGAAATGCACGCGCGCTCGTGTGTGTGTGTATTACGTGGTGCTACCGTTGAAAAGGATGAAAGTCTCGTGAAAGTAAAAGAAGAGAGTTTTTATAGAAAAATTTGTGAATTTTAACTTGTATATATTGTAAATAACAATAAATTGTTATTAATGTAGATAATTTATTGTTAAATAAAATAAAATACTTTAGACGTGTTTTATATTTCGTAATATACAATTCATAGAATATGTATATATATATATATATATATATATATATATATATATATGTATGTGTATTTTATTATATTATATTGTATATTTTTGATTGTTGAATAATATGTATGATTTTATTAAGTTAATAAAATATTTTGTTAATGAGTACTGTAATAAAGTTCTTCATTTTTAAAGTTAATAAAGTCTCTCGCACACACGTGGTGTACATACAATTACACATAAATGATCCACATACATACATCGCACAAGCGCACACATCTGAATTTTGTTATTTTCTTACTTCTATCTTTCTATCAACGCGTTCTAGAAAAGATTTATCGCATAGAGCGTAACAAAAAATATTAAAAAAAAAATTAAAAAAACATGAGAAGCATATCTCAGCAAATATGTTTTCTTAAACTTTATCGCAAACTCACAGTCGCACCGTTACATGTATTAAATCGGAAATTTACATCGATGAGAATCCACGTAGAAGCTACGTGAATCAGGTTTAACAAACGCTACTATAAAATTTACGCGGATGCTTCTGATGTAACACGTTACCCAGTATAAGCAGCTGAATGCATCAGGAAAGCGAGAGGATAGCACAATAGAGAAGATCTAGAGCGGACTGATGCGTATCGTATCTCACGACTCGTGTTACCACGCATTTGACGATGACGTTGACGACAGATGATGCTCTGACACTCGTCGATACACTTATCCTTCGGTTTCTGCGTTCACATGACAAGGATACTCGATAAAACTCGAACATTTTTTTCAGCGAAAAAAAAATTACGTGCGAAAGTTTTTTCTTTTTCTCTCTCTTTTTTTTCTTCTTTTCTTCATCAAATTTAAACCAATTCCATTTTTACACGTTGATTATCTATTATGATTTTTATTAGAAATAAATGAGACAAAAGAGATGATTTTTTTGTTTTTTATAAATAAACAGATACTTCCTTTATGTTCCTTGAAAAATTGTTATCAAATGCATAAGAGATTCTCTTAAGGAGATTATGTTCGAAATAATGTATATTGTATGTATACACGCATACTATATCAGTATTAATATAAATTATTTCTTAGAAAGTTCTAAATATTTTTTGATATATTAGAATGTTTTCTTAATATACGAGATGAAAGAAAAAGAAGTTTTCTTGCTTGAAGAAAGAAAAGGAATTTGATCGTGTGGTGTTCGGTGCGGGATCGAAACGCGAAAGAAAAGATGGAAAGGAAGAAGTTCAGGAGGAAAGTCGATAAAGTGTAGATTCCCGAGCATTTTCGAGAACAAACGTGGTACATATATACATACATATATACATACATACGTATGTACGTACGTGTCTTCGGAAAAAGAAAGAGAGAAAAAAGAAAAAAAAAAGAAAGATAGAGATAAAGATAAAGATCCGAACATACACGTCGTTCACCCTCTCTTGCATCCACCCCTATACTCTTTCCAAGTTACCTTCCTTCTACCGCCACCCTTCCCCACGCCACATATCCCCACGATTCGCTACCGTACCGCAACAAGACGGACCAAGTTACGAGAATACGGGCTATTTATCTCCGTATTTTTATTCCGTCCGCGAAGGCGATATTAAATTGCTTCTTTCCTACCACTAGCTTGTGCTGAATCCGTCTTGGGTTGGGTCGAAGAAGGAGTTTCTACTCTTTACCCAACGCAACTTTCTGATCTTCTCTTTATCTCTTTCTCTTTCTCTTTTTCTCTCTCTCTCTCTCTCTCTCTTTTCTATTTCTTCAGTTACGTTACGTCCTCCTTTTTCTTCCTTCCCTTCCTCGTTGTACGGACATTCCCCATACTTTCATATAACACGAGGATGCTGTAACTCGTGCGCGAAAACCGATGTCGTTGACATTTTACGAATTCCAAAGGACTCTGCGAATCCTCGTAGATAGAAGTCCGTAAATACAGGAACGTGTGTCTCTTCTCAAGATAAACGCTTTTAAATATTTTCCCGAAGAAACACGAAAAATAGAAAGAGAGAGAAAGAAAAAGAGAAAGAGAGAAAGAGAGAGAAGAAAAAAATAAATCAACGAAATATTTTGTAAATTCTTCGACGAAAAATTCTTAAGATGATTCCTAACGATGATATATTTTTCTTCATCGATTCGAAGAAGTTAAGATGGAAGGGAAGGTTACTATGAGTCGACGAATAATATACCTCCTATCTTCTACCGTATCAACTTGGGACGATGATCCTTCATCGGATCAGAATTGCCACGAGGGAAGAACGAGCTGCTTCCACTATGGACAATGTTTGCAGACAATTTAGAAGGAGGACGACAAACGTTTCTACTTGCTCCTGTACATGCTAGAACCTAGGAAACCTCTTTTTAAGAATGCCCTACGTATATTCACTTCATATGTGTGCGTTTTACGAAGAGAAAGAGAGAGAGAGAGAGAGAGAGAGAGAGAAAGAGTTATTGACCTTCATGTGGCTATTGCGTGATGAGAAAGAATTTTCTCGAGGTCAATTCTCTGACTGGTCAGAGATAATCAGGAAAGGGCGAAAAAAGGAGAGAGGGAGGGAGAGAGAGAGCGAGAGAGAGCGAGAGAAGAGAGAGGGTGAATCGAGCACCCAACTACTAGCCCCGTTGCTGCTGCTGTCCGATGGCTGAGCTAAATTGAAAATTTCACGCCTGACGGTATACGTTCGAGCCATGATTTGACGGGATTTCATCGACAGATGCCCGGACAATTTTGCATAACCTTTTAGATCCACGATAGCGAGGATAGAAAGGAAAAAAAATATATATTTTCCAATATTTATTTCCAATATATTGTTATTGTCTTATTTATTCAATTTATGAATACCAAGTTTCTTATATCGTTGAAAGATTTATCAACTATTAAACTTTATACTTTAAAGTTATGTAGTATATTAATATATAATATATTACATGGTCGATGTATCTCGATGATGTTTCAGGTGGAAGATTCGTGGTAACTTCGCAAGGCGATCTTCACATAAGGGCAGTCAGACCAGAGGACGGCAGAGTCACTTACTCCTGTCTGACCCTTCACGCTTTAACCGGTGAACGAAGGAAAAGCGAATCTGCCACTTTGACGGTCACCGGTTGGTATCTCACTCGAAGCTAATTCGCTTTCATTTATGGCTACGTGTCAACTCATTAAAATCGTTCATTAAACGTTTAGATAAATAAAAAAAAAAATAAAGAGAGACATGTGACGATATCTATATGTGTAAGTACATATATGTATATACATATGTATGTACATATGTATATATGTTGCAATATACTACAAAATTTTACTCTGAACTTCGTTCTTGTCGCTTTTACAGGATTCTCATTAAAATGTTTCTCATTTCTTTTTAATTGATTTATTTTTTTTTCTTGTTCAATTTTCTTTTTGTTTTTTTTTTTTTTTTTATTTTTCCGTTCATTCGCGAAAGGGAGGAAATAGAGATAAGCGTTGCTTTTAATTACACCGAAGATCCGATTACTTCTATTTTTTCTTTTTCTTTTTTTTTCTAAATTAATGACGTAACGATATCTTTTCAGAACCCACAACATCCATAGCACCGAGGCTGATGCAAAGATCGCAAATTGCTATCTCTGCGGAAAGCGGATCGGACGTGCATTTGACCTGTTCTGCCCAAGGAAGCCCACCACCGCAATTTACCTGGTATCGCGATGTTAACGGTTGGTTTGATTAGGAAATTGTTTAAAAAATTAAGAATATACTAAATTAATACGTTGTTCTTTCCATTATACTATCTAATCGAAATCTATACAAAATGTAATAAATATTTTAATAATATTATATAATAATTTTCGTATATAAAAGTTGATGTAATAAATATATATATATATATATATATATATATATATATATATATATATATATGTCTATGAATATAAATTTATGATTAATATGATTTATGATTAATAAGCTAACTCGAATTTTCAAGAATTCGTCGATTATATCATGATTGCTCATTTATCTTCATAGATATTTCAATCTCGATTGTTATTACAGGACAAGCTATACCAGTGGAGTCGTTCGGTAGAATTCAACTTTGGGGTGACCTGATGCAAATTCGTCGTGTGGACGCTCAGGATGCCGGAAGGTACATTTGTCGAGCAAGTAACCAACTAGGCGAACAACGAGCGGAAACGCATTTGTCGGTCACGTCGAAGTTGAACGCTAGAATTCAGCCTCGTCTCCAGGTAGACTTCTTTCTCACAGTAGAGATTTTAACGATTTAGTGACAACGACATACCTTTTTACAATTCTTTCAACTTCCCTTACAAAAGTAATCCTAAAAATTGTCAAATCCTTTTCTCTGTTCAACACTTGATTAAAGCATTTCTCCAAACGCCATACGATTTTATAACATCTTTTTTGATCGAGCAAACGAAATCGCTAAACTCTTCCTAGTGCGAACGTGAGAGGCATCAAAAACGTTGACAATAGAGAACAGCTAGCTCCCGTGCATTCCCACAAGTACCAGTTGAACTTTTCCAAAAAGGAATCGAATCGTTCTCTCCTGCTTCTCATTTTGTCTCGTCTCGTCTCGTCTCATCTCTCGTAGGTCGTCAATTCCGGTGAAACTGCAACGATGAACTGCACGGTCGAGGGTTATCCGGTCGAGAGCGTCGAGTGGTTGCACGATGGTGTATTGGTATTGACCGCTCAGGACACGAGAATCAGATTGTTGGCTCCCATGGTGCTCGTGATAGGATCCGTTGGCCGTAGAGATAAAGGGATGTATCAATGTTTGGTGAGGAGCGACAAGGAAAACGCGCAGGCAACCGCGGAATTGAAACTGGGAGGTATGTATATATATATATGTGTGTGTGTGTATTTATGTGTGTGTGTATATATATATGTATATATATGTATGTACGATTGTCAACTTAACTGGCTCTATCTCAAAGTACTACAGAATAACTCGGACCGAATTTTACGTCTCAATGTTCTGGTCTAAGACTGACAAAAGGGACTTTAATCTATGAGGACATTTTCATTTCCAGATACGCTTCCAGAATTGCAGTACACTTTCATCGAGCAAGCACTAAGGCCAGGACCACCTGTGTCTTTACGATGTTCGGCAACTGGTTCACCACCACCGTCCTTCACGTGGCTACTCGATGGTGAACCATTAAGTGAAATTGCAGCTGGACATAGATACGCTATAGGACAATATGTCGATCAATCCGGAGACGTTATCAGTCATCTAAACATATCGTCCGCTGGAACGGAAGACGGTGGACTTTATGCTTGCGTAGCTTCCAACACATTGGCAAAAGTGGAACACGAAGCTAGATTAAACATATATGGTAACTAAACTAGATATTCTCTTGGTTATATAAAAGAATGACATAGTTATTGAACGATCGTATGAACTCGCTAAATTTAGGACCACCCTATATCCGATCGATCGGTCCTGTACGTGCTATAGCTGGTATGGATATGACTATAACTTGTCCTTATTCCGGATACCCAATCACGACGGTTGAGTGGTCGCGTGGTGGCGTTGAACTACCATTGGACATAAGACATCGCGTTGACAGCGGTGGTCATTTAACTATCGGTCACGTTGATCCAAATGATGCGGGAACTTATACTTGCAAAGTACGAGCTCGATCGGGAGAAACAGCCAGCAGGGATATCCGACTCACCGTGAGCAGTAAGTTCTAATGATAAGATACTAATCTTTCGTATAATCGATTGAAATAATTTGATCAAACGATCCGAAAGATATGTTCTATTCTGATCGAAAGCTAATTTAAGAATAATAAATTCAATACGAGAAACTTTATTGAGTTCTTTTTTTCGTAGGTCCACCCGTTATGAGTCCCTTCAATTTTCCTTCGAACTTGCAAGAAGGTAGTCGAGCTCAAGTCACTTGTAGCGTCATATCAGGCGATCTTCCTATTTATTTTTCTTGGTTGAAAGATGGCGAGCCTTTGCCTTCTTCTCTTCGAGTAAGTAAATACATTCTATATTTTATAAAATATCGTGAGACTCATAAATAGCAAAAAAAAGAAAATGATTAAAAACATTTTTTATTCATGAAGATCGAAGAGAGAGGTGCTGAATTCTTCAGTCTATTAGTCTTCAAAGAACTTTCATCTCGGCATAGTGGCAAGTATACTTGCGTAGCAACGAACAACGCGGCCAAGGTCAATCATACCGCCGAATTATTAGTCAAAGTGCCACCACAATGGATCTTCGAGCCACAAGATGTAGCAACTCTTCTTGGCAACCAGTTGAACGTTCATTGCGAGGCCAAAGGCTTCCCACCACCTCTCATCGCATGGCTTCGCGCCAGAGGCAGAACTTCCAACGATTATCAACCCCTAGTTGATGGTCTCAATGGTAGACTAACTATATTACCTAATGGATCTTTATGGACAGCATCTGCGGGACCGCAAGATGAAGGTCATTATCTTTGTCGAGCTAACAACGGTATTGGCTCTGGATTAAGCAAAGTGATTTATGTTTCTGTACATGGTGAGTAAATATTTGTTAGAAAAATATCTAATTAGATATATTTCTCTATTTTGGAAATTTTCACAGAACCCGCGAGATTCGAATTTCAAAGTAAAAACGTGACAATTCGTCGTGGCGAATCTGTCACTTTAGATTGCACGGTAATTGGTGACAATCCGATAGAAGTACAATGGATGCATAATAGCGATCGATTGGATACGAATAGTCACAGGCTTAGTATCAGTCAAATAAAAACTGACAATGGTTTGAAATCTCAATTATCTATCAGTAGTAGCGATCGACAAGATTCTGGTGTCTATAGATGTACTGCTAATAATGCATATGGTAGAAGCGAGCATCTTATCTATCTAGCTGTACAAGGTAGTAATTTTTCTTTAAATCAAATTATTCTTATAATGAGTCAAGAAAATGAAAATCCATTTATGCCTATTGAACAGAGAGACCCGATCCACCTGCTTCTCTTGAAGTCATAGAAATTGGATCACGATCTATAAGATTGTTATGGAAAAAGGCTTTTGATGGGAATAGTCCTATAAGAAATTACGTCATACAATATCGATCTCTTAGTCATGGTATAAACGACGATTGGAATCCTGCGAAAACTCACAATGTTTCTTACTCACCAGGAAATCCTAACATTGCAAGCAATGCTATACATCCAACGCAAAATGGTATCTATCTGTTTTATCACGTATCTCTTTGTGTACAATTTATTGTACACAAAATACTTGTTCGATAGGCCTGTCACCGTTTGAAACAACGAGCGACGATCAAGAGGTAGCCCTGGTCGGTGGTCTTCATCCTGCAGTCACCTATACTTTTCGAGTATTCGCAATAAATTCTATCGATGCTAGTGCTCCTACTGAACCTGTAGTAGCTAAGACTCAAGAAGAAGGTATGCGGACAAGAAAAATATCGATTATTTGAAAAACAAAAGATAAATAATAACAATTTATTCCCTAATATTACATATTATTTATCTTTAAAACAGCACCTACTGAACCTCCACAAAATATCAAAGTACAATCGGCAGGACCTGGAGAGCTTGTAGTTAGCTGGCAAGTAAGTATTTAACATGAAATCTTTTCAAAACATTTAAGTAAAATATTCTAATCTTAGGATATCTTTCTAGCCACCTCCTAAGGAATCATGTAATGGAGACCTTTTGGGCTACATAGTAACTTGGTCGGAACATTCATCCTCGACATCGGGTGTAAATCAAAGCAAAAGCCTTACGGTGAATGGCTGGGCAACCACGAAAGTACAGCTCACTGGTCTGAGAAAATTTACCAAGTATGACATATCAATCAGGGCTTTCAATAGCATAGCTAGTGGCCCGAGTAGTACGCCTATAGTTGGAACTACTCAGGAAGGAGGTAAAGTATCCGAAATAAAATGTTAACAAAAATAGAAATATAACGGATCAAAAAATTTAAGCTAAAATTGATCGAATCTAACATAGTGCCAGAAACACCTCCTACACAAGTCACATGCGTTGCACTGTCTTCTCAATCCGTTAAAGTATCTTGGAACGCACCACCTCCTCATCAGCATGGCGGAATTATTCAAGGATATAAAGTTTATTACAGACCAGTGCCTACTGATAACAGTGAGTGATCCAAAGGAAATGACAATTTTTCAAAAGTAAAAAATTTTTAAACTAAATCATTAATTATATCATTTCTTCAGTGGATATTTCAACGGTGGGTGAAGTAAAACGAACATCAAGCATAGAAACTTATCTGCACACCTTGTATAAATATACGAACTACTCTATCAGAGTCCTGGCATACACGGGAGCTGGTGATGGTGTATTGAGCCAACCAATTTATTGTATGACAGAAGAAGATGGTAAACTATATCAATATATATTTTAACGGTAATATCCGACATGAAATTGACATGTTTTCTAATCAACAGTTCCTGGACCTCCAGCAGGCATCAAAGCTTTAGCATTAACTGCAGAAAGTATACTGGTATCATGGTTACCACCTTTACAACCTAATGGCAATGTATCCAAGTATACCGTTTACAGCAGAGAAGCTGGTTCCAGTAATCACAATACTCATACTATGCATGAACCTCCATCATCACCAACTGATACTCTTACCATGGAGTTACGTGGTCTAGTTGAAAGGTGCTAATCACAAAACTTAAATAATTCATTTAACATTCAAATGCATAATTTTCCGTATAATGTTTGATACATTTTAGACAGCTGTACGAATTCTGGGTATCCGCAACAACTGGCCTTGGAGAAGGGGAAGCAACTACTATAGTAACGCAAACGACAAATACCAGAGCACCTGCAAGAGTAGCTTCGTTTTCGCAACTCTTAAGAAGGGCTGTCAAATCATCAATCACGTTATCTTGTTTGGTTGTTGGCAATCCTACACCACGCCCAATTTGGACTTACAGAAATGGTCAAGTATCAACTGGCAGGCACTACGAATATACGCCTGATGGTCATCTCCATATATGTGGTCCGTTATTAAAATACTAATTGACAAGTTTAAAATCAACAAATCGTAAAAAACGACATTAATTATTTCGCATTTTAGCGCTAGAACAATCTGTAGCTGGAAATTATTCTTGCTCTGCTAATAATCAATTTGGTGAAGATTCTATAACTTACACATTAGTAGTGGTCATGCCACCGAGATCACCAACCTTGGAACTTCAGTATACAACAACAAATAGCATAAGACTTCGATGGAATCATCCTGACAATGGTGGTGCTACTATTCAAGGTATCGTTTAAAAAAAAAAAATAAACGCTTTAAAAATATCAAATAAAAGAAATCAAATAAAACATATATTCGTCATTCATAGGATATGTGTTAAGTTATAAGAGAGATCAAGGTGGTTGGGAAGAAATCGCATTATCTCCGGAACAAACCGAGTTCATATTAACCGGCTTAAAATGTGGATCATCATATCTGGCTCATCTAACTGCTCATAATCGTGTTGGCACTGGAGATCCAAGTTCATTGATAAGTGCAACAACTAAAGGAACTGGTACAAAATTGTATTTTATAAGAAATACAACAAATTTTACATATTCTTCATCACTTAACGTCATTTTAGCTCCTTTGTTACCGAAAGAACGAGATATCATATCAGCGAATGGAACTTCCGTAAAACTAAACTTATTATCCTGGCCAACCGGAGGATGTCCGATTCAATACTACACTGTTGAATATCGTAGACGTATTAATACCGAATTATGGATCCTAGTAGCTAGTAGGGCTACCGAAAATCTTGTAATAAGAGATTTAAAAACTGCCTCATGGTATAGCTTGCGTTTAACTGCACATAACGATGCCGGATCTACGCAAACTCAAATGGAATTTGCGACGACTACGTTAAGTGGAGTAAGTATTGGACCACCAAATGATCTGATCATGGAAGACGATGTAAAGAAGAGTATACCAAACCACAAAGTACTCTATGTCGTCGTACCATTAGTCTGTGCTATCATCCTCATCATATCAGCTATCATCCTAGGATATGTCATGCTCAAACGTAGCGGCAGGTGAATACCAATAAAACCATATATCTTTCGCAGAAAGAATAATTACAAAAATAAATAAACTCTATGCTTCTCTAGGTCCAATTATCTGGGGGAGATTCTGCCTGGTCAACAACAACAGCAACAAACTGGACTTGGTTTGGTGCAACAACAACAACATCACCATCTATCAAGCTGTATGTCTACGGTGCAACTAAAGTCTACGGCAGAACGAGACAACAGACGTAATCATCAAGTATATACGAGTTCACCGGTTAAACAAGAAAATCACAAATCGAATGATCATGGATCAGGTACGATCTCATTGACTAAATGATATTCTGACTCTAATCAAATTTCTTTCAATATTTTTTTATTTCTTTACTTAAAAGAAATGATTTTTTTTTTATGAGATAACATGCAATATTTTATTCGCAGAAATGTATGAAATCAGCCCATACGCAACGTTCAGTGTACCAGGAAGAGAAAATCGTTCTGTGACAACGGCAACATTAGATTATACGATGCAATTTAAAACGTTTGGTCATCTCGAGAATGAGGACATCAATACTATCGATTATGAAAGATCCAGCGTAGATTTTGAAAGGTAATCAATCCCACACTTCCTCCTTCTTCTTCTCCTTCTTCTCCTCCTTCTTCTTCTCTTTCGCCTTCTCCTTTTCCTTCTTCTTCTTTTTCTTCTTTTTCTTTTTCTTTTTCTTTTTCTTTCTCTTCTTCATCTTCGTTTTCGTCTTCATATACGGCTTCGTCTTCATCTTCCTCTTCGTCTTTGTCTATCTTTTTCTCTTTTTTCTGGCTCTTCTTTCTCTCTCTTTGGTTCCTCCTTCTGGTATTGCTTTCACGTACAGGTCCAAAACTCCTAGGTGGCATAAACAAAGATACTTCCCGAGCATCGCTGAAGCAGAGAGCAAACTTCGTTCGAGTCGACAAGGTTCCGGTAGTGATACTTCCGGTAGTCCTTGTGGCGAATGTGCCGGGCCTAGTTACAGAGTGCCGGTCAAACCTTGTAGAGGTAATCTTTTAATTATAATATTAATAAGAATAGTTATTTTGAATTATTTAATAATATATTAGATTTACTAATGAATTTTTTCAGTTTAAGTAGAAAATTATTTTTAAATACTTTCTTTTGAAAAAATTAATTTTATTAATTTTATAAATAAAACTTATTTTCCTAAAAATTATTTTTCAATATAATAATTATCTTCTTTTTAAAATAATGTCTAAATTAAAAGAAAAAAAAATTATTTACATAAAATAGGAATAAAACTTTTTCGATAGATCATTTTGATAGTTCCAGGATTTTTATGAAGTTCAATTCAAAATATCGAGAAAAAAAATATATAATAACGAATTAATAACATTTGCAGATGTATTTTCACGAGGTGTGGAATCGAGCACGGAATCTAACAACGAAGGTTCACCATCGCTCGCGAGACGACGAAGCCGACAACCGAGCCGGTCCACTCGCAGGTAGCCAAGGTTTGTTTGTTTCCACTAGCACTCACTCCTGACTCTTCGATCCTGATCTCTCACGGTCTCATAAGTTTCATGTCGATGCGAAGGAGATGTGGAAAAATATTATCGATTCTATTACTTTTCTTTTCTGTTTTATGTTTTTTTTTCCTTCTTCTTAATCACTTCAACGAAAGTACTAAGCGTCAATCCATTCATTTAACATTTAATGAAATTTTTCTCTCGACAAAAACAAATTCAATCATTTTCCACGTCTCCCGTTACAAAAACGAAACACGGTCCAAGCCTCAGCCTCGATTCGACCTGCGCGTTCTTCTCGTTATTTCATTTTAATCATGACAAATTGCAAAAAAAAAAACATAAAGGAAAAACTTCAACGATAAGATTAAAACGTGCAGGCAGTCTCGAGGATAAAAAGAATCGTCATTCACGCATACGCATATCATTCATCATTCCATTACTAACACGCGCTAATAAAAAATAAAATAAAATAAAATAAAATAAAATAGCACGAATTAGGTTCACGTCGTTGCACCCCGCCTTGGAGTCTTATCTCGTAGATACAGCCATCTGTATTTTGACCATTCTGGTCAGCCATCAATTCTAAAAAAAGAAAGAAAGAACAAAAAATGCAAAAAAAGAACAATACCACCGACTACCAATTATGTTTCTCTCTCTCTCTTTCTCTCTCTCTCTCTCTCTCTCTCTCTCTCTTTCTCTCTCTTTTTCTTATTTCTCTCTCTCTCTCTCTCTCTCTTTCTCTTTTTCTACCTATAAAAAAAAAAGAAAATCTTTTTTTCAAACTCGTTGCGTTCAGAATTTTCTCCACATTTTTCCCCTTTTCTGATCTGTTATACGTAGTTCGGTGGAGGACATGACGCTGTTGCCGCCAAGCGGGTTCAGCGACAGCCGTGAATTGAGCGACGTGGAGTGCGATCGTGACCGTGATCGTGATCATGAGCGTGAGCGTGATTGGCAGGGCCTGTCCGTCGGGGCCCGCCATGGCGGCAGCTTGGGTAGACTCCCAATTGAAGCCGTCGAAACTATGCTCGCTAGGTATCGACACGAACCTCCGTAGACCGTAGTAAGCTGACACGATGTCAAATCTCTCTATATTCGAGTTCGCTTATATCAATTGCGCCGCGTTATTATAATTACAATTAGCCAAAATGAAATATTCGCTACGAAATAACAATTCTATCTTTCTCTTCTCGATCTTTCAATAGTATTTGACACTTGATCGATCGTCCAACGATCGGAAAGGTTAAAAAGAAAAAAAAAGGAAACAAAAGAGGAAAAAAAAGAGAGAAAAAATTGTTACATTGCGTTTCTTATATCATCGCAAGTGCAAAACTATTTCAAAGATCGATGCCTTTGATTTGTTTAGATCCAATTTTATACAATAAATCCTTACTGATCCTAAATTTTATTTATAAAATCCCCTAATTAAACCCACGATGATACATATTTACACGAGGCTGATTGTGCACGCAATATTGTTTGTGCGTTAATAACACATGTTAATGATAAAATAAATCCTTGAAATAATTATTTCTACGATGCAGGTACCAACAAAGGAAGGAACAAGAGAGACAGGAGTTCACCATACACGTATGATCCAGATTCGTTGGCACGACCAAGAATCTTCGTGGGACGATGTGATGAATCATCATCGTTGAAATTTCATCCTTCTTTAGGAAAAAAAGTAATTCGTCGGCCGGGTGTCTCTCCGATTCCCCCTCGAATGATAGTAAAATATAGTATAGTTTCGATGTAAAAGATGATACTTTTTAATTATCGTTCGTAAAATTCGAGAGAGTGAGAAAAAAAAGAAAGAAAGAAAGAAAGAAATAAGGAAGGAAAGAGAGATAGAGAGAGAAAGAGATAGAGAAAGGAGTATGACGACGTGCGAATCAAGTGCAATTCGACCGTTTATATTTGCAACATGAGAACAAAAGAAAAAAAGAAAGAAAGAAGAAAAAGAGAGAGAGAGAGAGAAAGAGATAGAGAGAGAGAGATAGGTAAAGAAAAAAAGAATTAAAAAAAGACGATCTTCGTATCATTACTGCCGTCACGTTGATACATTTTTTAATCTACATACACCACACACACACACACACACACACACACACACACACACACACACACATATATATATTTTACGTAAATCTCTATTCGAAATGAGTAAAAACGCGCGAATTTAAAATGCGCGAGTATACTTAAGACGAGCAATGCGATCTGGAAAGTATCAAGGTGACTTTGAAAATGAATAGACTGTCTTTTGTTTGTAATTTACATTTGCTACTAACGATTTAAAAGAAAAAAGAAAAAAAGAAAAAAAGAAAAGAAAAAGAAAAAACGGAGAGGAAAAAATAAAAAAAAGGATAAACATAAATAATATATCGTCTAATATTTTATCGCCGTTATATACTACATATATCGCGCGTCGAGATCAATTTTCATTTTCTCGAATCTATCCGCACGAGAATAATTCTTCCAAATATACGCGAGGGTGGGTGGGTGTGTGTATGTATGTATGTATGTATGTGTATACCGATGATATGTTTATCATCCTCATGACGACGATCGATCGATCGAACGCGTCCTGTAGATGTTAGGATATGGCCAGGCCATCTCTTTATTGTACAATTATAAATTACGCTATTACAATAATAATAATAATTACAATAATAATAATAATAATAATAAAAATAATAATAATAATAAAAATAATAATAATAATAATAATAATAATAATAATAATAATAATAATAATATTAATAATAATATTAATAATAATAATAATAATAATAATAATAATAATAAAATATCGATCTATTCATATGTCTGAATTCTGTATAGTTTTATCGCGTTTCTTCGTTTTTACTGCCACAAAAAGACGAATGTAAAAGATATATCGATTATTTAATAACACAATACTCGTCATGGCGTTGAGACGAAGCTAATTCGAAAGATTGATGATAATAATATAATTATCGAGTTAAGGTAAAGCTAAAGTGTAAATAAAAAAAGAAAGAAAGAAAATAAATATGAAAAATTTTCGAACGCAATAGACACGGAAAAAAGAGAGACAAATAAAAAAAAAAGCAAATAAGAAAGACGATAATGCACTTGTGAATTTCTCTTAATGCGATTTTCACTTTACGATTTTAATTTTGTTTCTTAGCATTCTTCGCGATGAATGAATGACTCTCATCAAAAAAAAAAGAAAATCTGAATGCTAACCGATTATGTTAATTTCCGATTGTGAACTTTGTTATAAAAAGAAAAGAAAGAAACAAAAAAAAATGAAACGAGAGAAAGAAAGAAGAAATGAAACGAAACGAACGAACAAAACGATCATGATCATGTCAAAGGTAATTTGTAGGCGTATCGATAGTACTTCTACCTTTGTATGTATGTACATACAAAACGAATAGGATCCTACGAGTCTGTGTGAACTGTCAAGCGTATACATATATATAGTGTCTTGAAAAGAAAAAAAAGAAATTAGAAAAAAAAAAAAGAAAAAAAAAATAATAACTCATAAAACGAATATGTGAAAGTTTATCAAACTGAAAAATGCCATTGAATTTGTAGCGACCGACATGGACGACTTCGAAAGCATTGCACAACATTATGGCCAATTAATTATATATATTTAATATACATATATATATATATATATATACACACATATACATATAAATATTCGGTCCTCCGGTTTATTGCTGCGACAAAGTGAGACTGAGGCGAACTAATTACGCTTATTAGTTCATTTCTGCCAAAGGATCCTTCAAATTTGCTCGTCTGTGAGGAATTCGCATTCTATAAAAATGGAGGCATGCTCTGTATTATTTATGATGTATATCCTTTGCTTTGCGAAAAAGACAAAGGAAAAAACAACATGAAAAAGAAAAAAATAAAAAGAGAAAGAGAAAGAATGAGAAAGAGAGAGGGAGAGAGAAAGAGAGAGAGAGAGAGAGAGAGAGAGAGAGAGAGAAAAGACTCGCAAACGCGCGTAATAAATACAAAATACAAACTGCCAAAAATAAAAAAAAAAAATAAAAGATCAATCGACAAGACAGGGTGAATGATACTTATCGAATTAAAAAATACATCCTCCTGAATGTCGATACTATACAAATTTTATGTTCAAACACGCAGATTATATCTGTATGTATATGAAAATTACAGTTCCTTCGTTTTTTCGAAACTTTTCATCTATAAATATCTTAGTAGATCTGTAAGCGTACTATCAACTGTATGTGCTCCTATTTTTATTTTATTTATTTATTTATTTATTTATTTATTTATTCATTTATTTATTTGTATTATTACTTTTTTCTTAACGACAAGTCTGATAATATACTCTCGATATACTATACTTTGAGATAGTTTTATCGACCAATTTATATATTATATAGATATGTACACAATATACAGCGAATAATATTCAGTATATCGAAAAATAAGACGATTTCCTCATTCGCTCTTCATCCTCGTCCAAGATCGCCAAAACGAAGTCGTATTAAACTTTGATATACTTCGAGTATAAAAGTTTTTTGTTTTTTAATATCGACTTCCCTAAACGTAAAACTTTCATATCGTAGCGTATTACAGAGTATGCCTCTTACGTGTTTTAAAGCGCCATGTATGATAAATAGAAGTTAAGAAAACATCGATTAAAATAAAAAATAAAATAAAAAAATAATAAAAAAAAAAAAAAGAAAGAAAATTAAGCTAAGTTTTATCGAGGGGAACGACGAGAGGAACCACAGACATCTCTGCAGATGGTGCTCAATTATAATAAATGATTAATTATAAGATACTATAATGAAAGAATGTTGTTATTATTTTCTAGAAAGTACTTTGTAGATACGATTCCATATTGACGATTTCGATTTCATACAAATTCCTTCGAATTTTAATATTTATCAGGAACGATATGCGTAGCGATGTAATGTCCTTCAATTCCTTTTCTTTGTTTCTGTTTTTTCTTTCTTTTTTTTCCTTTTTTTCTCTAAAGCGAAACTGTAAACTTCACATTTAATAAATCCTATATGGGTACATATACCTGTATGCGTATTATGATCGCGTCTAACGTGAAAACAAAACAAAAATAAAAATAAAAAAAAGATCTGTGACATAGCGTAGCTATGACGGACGAATAAAAACTAGTTATACACTAAACACTTCTCCGAAATTTTTCTTTTTTTAACCTATCTCTTATTACATCTGTAATGAAAGGATTGAGATTGTTGTAAAAAAAGAAGAAAGAAAAAAAAATTATATCTCATATCTTTCAGTGAAATATCAATGATGACAATGATCGAAGAAAACGTAGTTTTATTCAACATATGTATATATGTACTTACTTACGTAATGAATGTTACGTAGTATGCATAAAAATACAATGTTTACCACACTGAGGATCAACTGTAACTGAAAATAAAAGTCCAGGTAAGTCGATAATATATCGATTTGATAACAACGTTAGAAACATTGTTTGTTTATACTTTGTGCCATTATCAAGCCACCGAAAACGAATACAATTACAAATACATAATTTTAATAAGTTCAGGATAAATTTTAATAAGTTTAAGATTACTGAAATTTATGATAAATATATATTATACTATATATAAATGTATAGAATGATATAATAGAATAAATTTTGTAAAGTCTGTTTTTCGAAATTAATCGCTGAGATTCATGTTTAATGTTTTAAAGGGCAATCAAAAGTTACGTTTAACAAAATTTCTTATAATTCGTCTAAGGTACATGATTATTATTATTTATGCTATCGGAGAATATTATTAACATTAAAATTAACTTACAAAAGAGCAACAAATATTGTGACGACTTTCGATTAAGTCTAACTTAAAATGGCGCCGAGTGATCAACTACGCAGATAAAATTGGCGCTCAAACTATATATCGCAACGCCATCTGCAATAATATTGTATATTATAAAGAGGTATCTGAAAGAATTTTTTGGGATAATATGTAAATTGTATTTTTTAATTTATTTTTTTTTTTATTTTAAAAAGAGTTTCTTAAATTCTCCTTGATACGTATTAATAATTTATTTGACGAAATTGTTTTTTTATAAATTATTGACTAGCAAAACAAGGTTGAACGTTCTTTATGGTGCCATCTAGCGAAAGAAGCGATTACTAAACGACAACACAGAATGCAATATTGTGCATCGATATTCTTAACTACGCTGAATAAGACCGTATGTCGACTAACACAGCTCAATTAATATCTTAAGCTTACTCAGGGAATGCATTGTATGCATAATTAGATAAACAAACGAATGAAAGCTAATAAATAAAGTAGCGTTGTCGATACTTAAGCGGTAAAAGTTCAAAAATATCTAAATTCTATTTTCGTTTGCATCTCGTTGATTACTTTGACGTATTTAGGGCGTGTGTGATTCGTGTCATCGCGAAATTTAGACGAATTTTTTTAACGGAACCAAGTGTAAAAACAAAATTCATCATTATGTGCGCAAAAATGGCTTTTCAACATCAAGCGGGTACTGCGATGGAATGTCTAAGTGTGAGTTCTATCAGAATTATAATTTTGTTTATTTAAAGTATACCTTTGATTGATTAATTAGTTGTATAAAAATTTACATTACATATTCAAATACTTGGCTTCTAGAATAATGTCCTTTATTTACATCTTATCTACTAAGAAATTATTTATAATCTGAAGAGAAAATGCAGAAAAGTATTATAACATTATTTCTATATATGGTTATAAAAAATGTAAAAGATACATTTATTTTTCTACAGATACCTATAACTTTACATAAAGAAACTGAAGTTAATGAGAATGGAGAAGAAGTTATGAAGTGTGGCTTTAAAATTGGAGGAGGAATAGATCAAGATTTTCGAAAGAGTCCACAAGGCTATACAGATAATGTATTATAATAATATTTTTTTAAATAATAATTATAAAGATAATAGTTATCTAAGTTCTATAATAATGTTACTATTTCAGGGTATATATGTAACTGAAGTTCATGAAGGTTCACCAGCAGCTAAGAGCGGTCTTAGAATGCATGACAAAATTCTACAGTGCAATGGATATGATTTCACGATGGTTACTCATAAAAAAGCTGTTTCTTATATAAAGAAACATCCAGTATTAAATTTATTGGTAGCCCGCAAAGGTGTAACCAGTACTTAAGTTGGACCAAACAAAAAATAAAAGCTAATATTTATTTCATATTTCATTTTGATAAAGCTGATTCATTTGAGCATCGTGTCAGATAAATGTCAGATAATGAGCAACGGCATAAAACTCATCAAGGTCAGTGTTTTCAAGATAATGTATCAATTGACTTTATCTGTATGATAAAAAAAAAACTTTTGACGATCAAATTTAACAATTTTTGACAATGTGAAAATTGTTTTATAATATCAAACATCATCATATGAGATGTACTAAAATCACTGAGTGACACGGTGCAATGTGATGTTTTCCGTTTTCTAAAGACTTTATTTTTGGTAACAATAATTTAGTTATATTATATAATCATGAATACTTTAATGGTTAATAAGTCTCAGTATCAGGCATAAAATTAATTAAATTTGACTGCACTGTGGATATAATATTGAGCCATTAGATCAATGCGATTATATAAACATCCTGTTATAATTTATTGTTATTGATGAAAAGTATGAATTATATGTACACTATCTGATGTGCACCATTAATGTTATTAACAGTATGAATTTGATACGTTAAAAAAACGTTAGAATTATACTATGAGTATAATGAAACAAAAAAGAATTTACAAAGAATTTTAAAGAATTTTCATAACCTAAAAAGGTGCCAAATTTTCAACGTATTAAAAATTTCTTATTACTATAATTAAGTAATATACAACAAAAGTTATTATATCAAGAGATATTAATCTTATTCTACTTAATTTTATAAGTAAGACAATTATGAACATAAGTTTTGAATATTATCTTATACAATGATCCACGATTAAAAATATGCCTGAAACAGAACAAACAAAGGCCAAAGCGTTTCAATAGAATACGAACTTAATGCATTTTTTAAACAATTTTGAAATTTCTACATAAAAATTATAGTATCCCTATCATACTATGAGAGACGATTTCAAAGATCGTTTACAAGAAATATGATGAAAATACTTATAATACAATTTTATTATGACTTAAAATTTTACAAGAATGTGATTAAGTAATATATGAGATTTATTAGACAAGAAATATTAGGGTGCATGTAATAGCGGAATTTCTAAGCATTTCATAAATTAAGATAACTATGTTTTTTTTTTTGTAGTATAACTACATTAACACAAGAATGCTTCATAAAAAAATCAATAATTCATTTTTATTCCCAATTAAAATTTTAAAGTTTTTAATACTTTTATACGAGCATAAAAATAATGTTTTTTTACTTTACTACTAACTTCAGATACATTGCATATTATAAGTGAAAAAAAAAAAGAACAAAAGTTCCTGCACCAACGCGTGACTTCCTTTTCTATTTCCAATTATAATAGTAAAGGCACTGTAAATGCGCTGCTTCTCATTACATCATAAATATAAACTTTAAGCCATAACTGTGAAGACTAGTCTATGAACATCAGAACTATAAAAGTTCAGTCACAAACATAAAATACATTAATTATTGTATATGATACAATGTATGTGGGAAAATATTATGTAATAGAAAGCCCATAATGCTAAAAATTAGGTCCACTATTTTGGTGACAAAGTAAAATTGATTTGTAACAAAATATTAAGATTAGTTCGCATATAATGTTATGAGAAATGTTATTCTTTAGGTTGGCATACATATACATACATATATACATACATACATACATACATACATACATACATACATACATACATACATACATACATCATACATACATCATACACATAAAGACCTTTTTTTTAGATCTTGATGAAAGCAATTCTGTGTTGTAGATACTAACGTATATATATTGCTTACAATAAGTTTTCTATATCTATATATACAGTAATTAATACAATTATCATTCACACCTATTTATTTTTAAATATGAAATTGCTATACTTTAAGTACGAACATATACTGATATTCGTATATATATTTTTTATACATCACGATATATTTGCTTCTTAAAAGTAGAAATACTTTTCCAAAGAACCAAAATATTTGACCTGAAGTTTATGCTGGGGCAATACGACGATTTAAAAAGCCAGCTTTTAATAAACATTGTTTTTCAAAATGGTTGGCACAGTTAGTATATTTGCGAGTATGTATCATAACTCCTGATATACATAATTAAGGTACAAATACCGTGTTCTGCATAACGAATTTATAAACATTTACATTATGATTCAATCTATTATACAACATTTCGTATTGATTTATATATTTTTTATTTTGTCACACAAATTGTAGATGAATACCGTGATGTTATTAAAAAAAATACCAAAGAAATTGTTAAAAATATTTTCGTCGTTCGATACTTTCCCCGTCATCCTCTTCCGAATATTAAGTTTATTCGTAATTTACAATTTTAACGATTCTCCTAATAGACGAAAGAATAGAGAAGAGTTTTGAATTTCGCGCCAATTTCAGATAACATTAAGAAAATGAATTCCCAATTACCAGGGTCCTTAAACGTCGAATTTTAAACGCTTTCATGAAAATTCGCATTAAGTATCGCAACCAACGAAGAAGACGAATATAGCCGATTCCGATGACGTGTCAAAGACGCACCACGTGTATCGTATACATATGACACGTCGTTAATCGGTGTACTTCAGACGGAAGCTAGTGTTCAAAACGTAGTCTTAAAGTGATCCAAACGGAGTCATTTAGTGAGCTACGAAACTTCTAGTTCTTTTGTTATATATCCGTCCTATAAGGTTTTTATGCGTTAAAATATTTGACGAAAAAGAATTGGAGTTTTGCTAATTACAGAATTAATACTGTGATAAATACCTTTTCGGTGAAAAGAGCTTTAATTATCATAAATAACAATGGTGAGTGATACAATTCGAACATTTCTTTCTTATATTTATCGATTTAAAAGAAAAGGATTTTAATAGATAAATTTTTGTTTATTTCAAGCCTGCCGCACCTAGTGCCACATCGGTTGGATCCGCGGGTCGTTCACCCAGTAAAGCTATAGCACCTAGAGCAGGTGGCAGTGGTACTGTCAGACAACGCAAAACTGCCACTGCTACTTCATCTAGAAATAGAAACACTGGTACAAGTTCTGGTGGTATGTGGAGATTTTATACAGATGATTCGCCTGGCATCAAAGTGTAAGTTACTTTAGTGTTATTCTTATTGTACTTTACAGATTGGTTATAAAATATAAGTATATTTTTCAAAGAAATAAATATACGGTATGCTTTTCTTCTTTATGATTATTGCTCGTATGTTTGGAATAAATATCTTTTATTGATAATTACTAAAGCTTATAAAATGAATAATATATATGTTTGTTTGTTTAGAGGTCCAGTGCCAGTACTCGTCATGTCCCTCTTGTTCATCGCATCTGTATTCATGCTTCACATTTGGGGAAAATATACCAGATCTTAAGGAAAGCGATCGTGTTAAATCACATTACGTTATAAATGAAACTTATGAGGCGGGAAAAGTTTTAAGTACATGTGTAAGATTAGAAAGAACTGTTAGAATTAATTTTTGCATACAGAGATATTTGCTTTTGTCTGAACTACGCGAGGTATCATTTTTGATCTGATACATCTTGTTCGTCGAATCCATACTACACGAGTGTTTATTATACAATTTTTACATCTCCTATAAGTAAATCAATGATTCCATATTTGAAACATTAAACATGAGATAATAAGTTAAGTTCAATGTTCAAAGGAACGTTAATATAACATTACGTTCCTTCTTGACTCTTGTTGCAATTTATACTTAAGATATTTAATTCTTACTCGGAAACATTAATTAAATGTACAATCTATATTATCGGAATAAACATAATTTATTCTTAACTTATGTCGTACTATAATTTCGATGGGAACACTGTCTCGAATTTCACGTCCCTTTTATTCCAAAAAAAAATTTCCAAACTGTTTCGATTAGATGATCCCTAATATTAATATGTCCGATAAAAATGTACAAATTTTCTCTATGAATTAAAATGATATTCTCGTATAAATTAAAAAGCGAAAAAAAAAGAAAATCAATTGCACCATCTCACAGAAAGAAAGAGATACCTCGTCCTAAGATTTCTACCATAATCTTTCAGACTCATTGTTCGTTCCATTTTGGTGTACTCGTGCGCATTATATCGATTCGTTAGTCCAATAAGCGCAGATTACTGTGCGACGATTGCGCAAAAGAGAAAGAGAAAGAGAGATAGATAGATAGAGGAAGAAGAAAAAAGGATAGAAAATAGGGATGGCGTAGGAGAAACGTAGGGCTCGGTCGCGCACGCTCTTGTCGACTCATATAAGTGAAAAAGAGAGAAAGAAAGGGAAAGAACGATGATGAAGGAAGAAAGGATGGGAGGGAGATAGAGAGATAGAAAGAGAGAGAGAGGGAGATAGAGAAGAGAGAAAGAGTGGGTGGAAAAAAGGAAGAAAATGATGTAAGAAAAGAGGAGTGAGAAAGAGAGAGATAAAGAGAATATTGTGTAGCCCGCCGTCAATGTGCTCTCAGTTCGAAAATGTAACACGTGATCGTGGTATATCTCTCGTTTTAGACTACTCGACATTGAATTTTCACCGACGTTAGTCGTTCCTGCCTCTTCCTCCGACGCGGGTGTTGCGTCCAAAGGGAAATCCGTTGTGATGAGGCACACCTCGCGCGAGGTAAAATCTATCGTCATTCTAATTACTTTCATTGTTATCTCATTCATCTCAGAGTCTTCTTGTCTACGACGTTTCTCTGTTTTGTCTTTTCTGTTTTTTTTTTTTTCTTTTTTTCTGGTCTTTTTTTTTTTTTTCTTTCATGGTTTATATTCTCCTTCGTTCTTTCTTTTTCCAATAAAATTTTTTTTTATGTCGCACAAGACACTTTCGAGAGAACAATTATTTTTAAGAAGAGAAAACAAAAAGAAAAAGAATAAGAAAGAAAAAAATGCAATTTTTCATTAAGTCATTTGCTTTCAACTGCAACTCGACTTTCTCTCTTTCCCTCTCTTTCTTTCTCATCAACTTGTCCGATACTCAACATAAAAAAAAAAAAAAAAAAAAAAAAAGGAAAAAAGAAAACTATTTTCCCTCGTTTCAACGATCTCTCAATATTATTCTCATTCGTTCCTCACGATTTAGGTTCCTGCAATGCGACGTGTGCAGACAGTACATACATATCTACGCGCGCACGGAAGTAGTGATCCGTAATTCGGCCATTTAGTAAAATATGTTCAAGCATAAAAAAGAAAGTAAAAAAAAAAAAAAAAAAAAAAAAGAAAAAAGAAAAATAAAACCAATGCATTATTCTAAATTTCGCGCCGATATGATTATTCAAGAATGTAAATAATTGTAGTAGTATCACTTGTCAACGAATACTGTATTATCATAAAAATGAAAGAAAAAAAAATTATTAAAAATAATTAAAATAGTCGATGATTTCATTACATTCTGATTAAATAATAAAAAAGAAAAGAAAGGAAAATTATATTAATAATAATATTAATAAAATGTTTCACATATTCGTAGGTAATTCGTGTTAAAGAGACAAAGATAGCGATAAGGGGGTGAAGAAGGGAGGGAGGCAGACGAGGAGAAGACGGAGAAGCAGGAGGAAAGGGAAAAATGGCGGTGGATATTTTAGACGAGGATCATCTGGCCGTGAGCGCGATCGTTACGGTCGGAATGCAATTGATATTCTTCACGATTGCCGCGACGTTTCAGCTGGACAAATTGACGGATTTTGCCGGCGGCACCAACTTCATCATTCTTGCCCTTCTCACTTTCTTTCTCGGCCAAATGGGCAAGGTATACTAGAAAATGTCAGGCGCTAATTATAACCGACACTCTTCTCCTTTGCTCGTTCAAGTAAGAGAGGATGTGTAATTTATACGTGTTAATGCTCGTGGGATGATCCATGCATGCATGCAATACATAATTGTGTTAATTATTATGGGGAAAAAAAGACCTAACTGAAAAATCTGAAAAATTTTCAATTTCAAATATATATTTGTATATATTTTTCTTATATTAAAAAAAAAAAAAAAACATATATTATATTATTATATAAAAATATATTAGATTAGAATAATAATATTATAATATATTATTATAATAAGATAAACAATTAAAAAATAAATACGATTCAGGCCAATTTCATTTTACGTATATATGTATCACGAAAAATTTCACGATAATCAAATTATTTATTAACAAGTAATGTTATATTTTTTCTCTATCACAGACCTACGACAATCGACAGCTTATGGTTACCGTATTTGTATGTTTATGGGGTGTACGACTATCAGGATACCTTCTTTATCGTATCATCAAGATCGGACGAGATAAAAGATTCGAAGATCGTCGAAGCAATGTTATTCGTTTCGCAGTTTTTTGGACCTTCCAGGTGAATTTTTTATAAAGTATACGTTTTATTAAAATAATAATAGTAATAATAATAATAATCAATATGTCGTATAGCTAATAATTTATGAATTTCTCGAATATAGATATAAAAATGTATACCTATGTTTTATCGAAACAGGGAATGGTTATTGCCAATATTGAAAGCCAAGATTTTATTCATGACGTCTTATATTACTATATATATATATATACTTTTTATTGATATTAGGATCATTTGCCAAGTGGACAGAATCCCTTACTTTTCTTTACTATCGATAATCTCCATCTCTCTCTTTACTATCGATAGCTATCAATCTCTCTCGTTTTCTTTTTTTTTCTTTCTTTCCTTTCTAGGCTGTATGGGTTTATGTTGTGAGTCTACCGGTAATTATCATAAATTCGCCTCGTCATAAAATCCCACCAGCGCCAAAAACGATGACCAATTTCGACAGTGCTGGTACTGGACTCTTCCTCATTGGATTCGCGGCAGAGACCTATGCTGATTTACAAAAGTTCGCTTTTAAACAGGATCCCGTTAACAATGGGAAATGGTGTAACGACGGTAAGTAAAGTTCGATGGTTTCAAATCATGTTGATTTAATTTAATAATCAAATAATCAAGTGCAAAATAATCGAGTTTTATATAACGATCGTAATAATTACAGGACTATGGAGACTATCTAGGCATCCTAATTATTTCGGAGAGATCGTAGTATGGTGGGGTATCTTTGTAATATCCTTGAACGTGATCGAAGGAGCCGAATGGGTTGTTATCGCCTCTCCGATCTTTACAACGATCATCATCCTCTTCTTATCGGGTATGCCTTTACTGGAAAAGGCGTCGGACGAGAGATACCGAGAGTAAGTGTCTCTATTTTTATAATATCGTTTTACACTTTTATATGCCCGATAAGGTACTTCTAACTTCTTCAGAGCTATCGGTTATTGAACGAAGAGGGATTGTCTTTTCATAAATTAAAAAAAGAAAAAAGATTTAGCTAATAGAACATCTGGCTAGTACTATTTGATATTAAAAACATATTTTAATTATTATAAAGAATTAAAAGTCTATAATATAAATATTAATAAAAGTCTTGATATAAAATTAATTTGAAACTTGAAATTAATATTAAAACTTGAAAAATACTTCAAAGATTTTTCATTCTAATGTCGACATACATTCTATGTATATTAATGTCTATAAAGTAATATTGAAATATGTAATCGAATAACATAAATATATTGTGTAAATAGGATATTTTATATGATATATATATATATATATATATATATATATATATATATATATAAAAGTTTATATAATAGTACTAATTTTAATTACTACTAGTTAATTAGTGCTAGTATTAATTAAAAGGAACATGGAGTCATCTGCTTCGAGCCCATATACTAAATCTTTTGTTGCATTATCCTCCTCCATCATCCTCCTTCATCATTCATTTGCTGTATCATCCGCCTCCAATTCGTACTGTTAACGAAGCATTTTTCTCTCCAGGGTGCTCTCTTTCATGTGCTTATCAGTTAAGCGTCTCTATCCGGGTAACATCTTTCCTTTGTGCATAATTATGCAAGTTTGGTCTACAACACACTTCAATAGAATCTTACACAACATCACAATTTTTAATTCTAGGCCACCGCGTAATTGCAGCTTAAAATTTAACGTTTTTCTCCTATTCTTAATATTTCAAAAGATCAAAAATCGCAGAAATAAAAACGGTAAAGGAAATTCAACATCCTGTAGTCTTATATCCATTATTATCTTACGATACGATAATTTGCAGCTCCTTTTTGTTTTTTTTTGCGAATCAAAAAACTGTTGTGAATCAAAAAATTCTCGCGAATCCCTTTTACGATTGATACTTAATTACAAATACATGAGATTAAATGACACGAACGTAATACTTCAAAAGCAGATAGCATCGCACGACTTTCACAATTATATTAATCGAATATCTTAAATTTTGTATATTTAGATCTCGGAGCCATTTAAACCTATTAGAAAAGTGCGTCATAGATCTAATATATGCACTAAAACAAAATACATTCATTGAATCTTCGTAAAGGACAAGAAATTATTCGGAAACAACAGACTGTGCGGGTAGATATGAAGGACATATAGCTTCCCATCGTATATTATTAATGAATTTAATCAGATTAATTCGAAACTATCATAACTAAATATTCTTGAGACGGCGTATTATGAGATCAAAGGATTGATTTTTTTTTTTAATTAATTTACAAGTACGAGTAAGCCCTTAATGTCTACCGATTTTCCTTTCAGTAATGCTGAGTATCGTTACTACAAACAATCAACGTCACCATTGATACCAATTCCACCTTCGATCTACGTCGAAGTACCACGTTTTCTGAAGTTTGTTCTCTGCTGTGAATATCCTCTTTACAATTCGTTAGACGCAAAGCCACGTTCGGCCGTAACCGAATCGACGTCCATCAGTTTGGCAGCATCCACGTAGCTGTAGCCACACGCCGGGCGTCCTAACTCTGAGTCCGGCGTGCAATCGACGACTACGGCGACAGCCAGCACAGCCTTTTAAACGACCTTCCTAGTACATCGTTCTTATCGATAATACGACAGGAATAACAATACGTGTTCTCTCTAACTCAATTCGATTCCGAGAATTTCTCATTATTGTCCTTTCAGGACTTGTTACCTTGAAAAGTGAGTACACAATGGAAAGAATGATCTATATATTGTTGTTATGTCTTTAGTTACCTGATGAATATATAGGAATGAATATACCGTTCTATATATTTATGAATGTATGTACTTGTGTATACGAGCACGTGTGTGTGTGTGTGTGTGTGTATGTGTGTGCGTGCGCGCGTGTCGTGTGTTTATTTCGAGAAAGATCCTTTTTCTTTCAAAACAAATCTCTCATTATCGTTTTCACGATAAATTCTTTGTAATTTTCTCAAGGATGAGTTCTTTGTTTTCTCTTTTTCTCTCGTATTGACAAAATGAGAAAGAGAGAGAAAGAGAAAGTGATAGAGAAAAAGAGAAAAAAGAGAAAGAAACGAGGACGTTGAACGTTCTATTATTTTAAACGTTGGAATAAAAGAAACAAATTATTTATGGATTTTTGCTAGCCGGCTGGTCCGGATATTAATGATGAAGACAACGGTGATATACATATAAATATATATGTATGTATTCAAGATCGTGGATAAATATGAATTAGTATTACAGAATAACTTCTAATCTTCCGCACATTCCGTCTAATCACTATTTCGCCCTCTTTCTAAGGTACAAATTTAAAAAAATGGTCGATGATGACGTTTAATCAATAAATTAATTAACGTGACTTCGAGTTTACGGTACCGCTGGACAACTTTTCGAAGTTTACTATCTTTGGCACATAAATCCATCCGCGATCATTGTTATTTACTCGTTTCGATGGTTAAATCTAAAATTTAATGGTTAAATTAAAAAAGAATAAATAAATAATTAATTAATTATATAAAAGAGAAAGCTATATTAATCGACGATATTAGAAGCTAATGTAAAAGAATTATAATGAATAACTATTGCAAGTAGCTTTGCAATTAAAAAAAAAAAAAAGGAAAAAGAAAAAAGAAAAAAAAAATAAACAAATAAAACGATGCAATTATCGAGCATTGCGTTGCTCAGTTTTGATCGCTTTGAGTCTCGTGATTTATTAGAAATATCTTTTCATGGTAATGAGAAAAAAGAAAAAAGAAAAAACAGAAAAAAAAAACAGAAAAAATAACAGAAAAAAAAGTAGATAATCATTACACGTGAGAAATGCAATAGCCAAATCGAAGCAATATAATTAAAAATTGTAGCAATAGCGGTCGATTAAAGAAGAACGCCGATTTCTATAGGCGTTATAATTTTTCTAAAAAGAAAAGAGGAAAAAAGAAATATCCTTCTGCCAATAATGAGAACGAAAAAAAGTTTAATTCATTTAATTGGAAAAATTCAATAATAGAAATCGGTGCATAGCAGATACGACGTTTCGATCGTTATAAAAAAGAAAATAATTGTCAATTAAGTGTTCTAACGTCGATCAGTAATCTCATTAATATTCGCCTTGCGCTAAAAGAAAATTACAATAATAATAATTAACGTAAAAATACGTATTGCATAAAACGATGTCGAACGTGATTATCTAAAAACTTTATAATGTAATCGCGCTACCTCGAATGCAATGGCCTCGATTTGGGACCGAATATATTTACTATAGAGAAAAAAAAGAAAAATAAAAAGAAAGAATTAAAAAAAAAAAAGAAAGATATATAACGTAAAAAATATACGCTTGGCAAATTCGTGCCATTTTGTCGGGATTCAACAATACGCAACAATGTTAAATGAAGATCTAAAATGCTCGTTGTAAACGTGATATAGATGAAAAGAAAAGAGAATTAATACTAGAGATATTCAATGTATATGCGTTATAAATAAAATGCGTTAATAGTTTTTTACCTGCACGTATGTAGTACTTATGTACTATTATCGTATCGCGTGATCTTTCGAATATAATTGAAATTAATTTTAGAAAAATGCAGTAGAATCTTTACCGCGTTCTATCTATCAATCATTGTATCTATATTAATTAAAATCTAGCAATACGAAACATATCTTAGTGGCCGATAGAAAATATTATTGTTAAAAGAGGATAAAAAATAATATATATATAAAAAAGAACAAAAAAAAAAAAAAAGAAATAACATACAGAAAATTTGTTCGATAGTCTTAATTCTTAGATAGTCTATAATATAGATTTAACAATAAGACAAGATTTCTGGCCGATATTGTGACGTAACAAAATGTAGAAAAAAAAAAGAAAAGAAAGAAGAAAAATATTGAAAAGATCGTTGTTGCTAAAGAGAATCTATAAAATTGTACGATAATAAATCGTTGTTAGATCCAACGAAAAAATCATATCTGTTGTTTTCTTACTTTAAATCATTTATCCATTTTTATGACTCCTCCCATAATCATCGAAAATAAAACAAATCAAAATGGACGGTTGAGAAAATAATCATCTTGGAACAATAAAGTCCAGACGAACTTCTTAAAGATCACGTTATATTTATAAACACATTTTATTTGTTCGTATGTATATCGTTAATAAATGGTGATATAATAATGACAATGAAATGTATAGCGCCGAGCATAAAACGAGCAGTCATATTATAATTATTATTAATAATATTCCTCTTACAATAATCTTACTGTACTGGGGTGTGCCTACCTACTGTGCTGCAACTTGATGGTCTTGTCCATGTGTTTTGTCACTAATTTTATATTATTTATTCATAGTCATAATAATAATTCATAATAATCGTAACCACGGTTGTAAACGTATGCATCGTCCTAAGTATAAACAGCTCCACACACTAATTTATATTTTGTTTTCCTTTCTTTTTTTTTTTTTTATCTCATCACTTTTTTTTCTTTTTTTTCCCCTCATGTGTAATAATCATAATCGTCATTAATAATAGTAAAGCTACTTAAATATAAATGTATCATCTCGTGTCTTTGTGGAATATTTGCGGCTGCTGCTTGTGCAGCGCCTATAGAAAAAACTTCAATTCCCGTTCGATAACATTTAATACATCAAATGTCAGTTTCGATGCGTGAAAGACACTTTGTATTACGCAAGGTTAAATTACCCTTAATGACGTTCGAGATAAATCATCATCGTCGTCTCTATCGTAAAAAACTACAAGGAGGAAGAGGAATAGGATGTGGTGGAGGGTAAGGGATGGGGATAAGGGAAGGGACAGCACAGAGCTTTGAGAAACGGAAACAAAAAAAAAAAAATAAAAATAAAACAAAAATGAGAAACGACAACTGATTTGGACGAGAAAATTAAATGTGACGAAAGGAAACGAACAAAAAGATAAAAAATATGGAGAAACAACAAGCGACTGTAAAATTCGTCGCTTGTGGTCGTGGTCGTTCATTATTAAAATAAAAAATAATAATAATAATAATAATAATAATAATAATAATAATAATAATAATAATATTATTAAAAGAAAAAAAAGAAAAGAGAAGACAAAATACAAAGGGCGCGAAGCACACGTATTCATTTTGTGTGTATATATATATATATATTTTTCTTTTTTACGATTCGCGCATTTACGCATCCTTCCGTTGCCATTAATCGGATCTAGCGTACCGCGCTCTCTCATTAAAAACGATCTATACAATGTACAAAAAAGAATTAAGCAATAGTGAGAAAGTGTGCCGTCGATGTCGCGTAAAGAGAAGTATAGTCTTCGCTTTGCGGGAAGAGAAGAAAACAGAAGTTAAGAAAAAAGAAAAATAATAAAAAAAAAAAAAGAAAACTAATAAAAAAAAAGGAAAATAATTAACGAACAAATATAATAAGGGAAGAGAGAGAGAGACGCATCGATAAAAGAAAAATATATAAAAAAAAAGAAGAAAAAAAAAAGAAAAAAAAAGAATAAGAGCGATAAAAAGATCATTAAAAGCGAACTATTTATCGTGAGAGAAAGAGAAAGAGAGAGAGAGATATACATAGATACATATATAATATTTATAAAACACGTATGTAAGGAAATGGGTAGACATAATAAAAAAAGGAATAAGGGTGATGGAATAAGGGAAGGGAGTAAGCAAGTGAACAAGAGGGATAGGAAAATCAAAAAGGTGGAGGAAGAAGAGTGAACGATCTCGGGGCGCCTCGACGATGATTCGCCATGAGAGAAAACGACGAGAAGAGAGAAAAAAAAGAAATTTAATGAACGAAAAGTGAACAATAAAAAAGAGAAAATAAAATCATTAAAAAAAGTAATGACAGTGATGGTGCAAAGTGAGAAAATGAGAGAGAGAGAAAGAGAAGAGGGGACAGAAAGAGAGAGTGAAAGAGAAAGAGAGGGGATAAAAGAAAGAAAGAAAGTAAATATAAAAATTATTAAAAAAATAAAAAAAAAAAAAATAGGATAATAATAGAAAATCTACTAAGATTGTAGAAAAGATGTCTTTCGTGCTAAACTGCTCGATTAAATTTATGATTTTCGTTCGAGAGAGTTTTTCTTCTCTCGACGCTCTTTTTTTTCTATTGCTAAAACTTCGATTTCATAGATCGAATCGACTGATCGATCGATCGATCAATCAATTGGATGAATGAACGGAGTCATTCATAATCATTCTTCCTTCCTCTCTTTCTCTCTCCTCCTCTCTCACTCTCTCTCTCTCTCTCTCTCTCTCTCTCTCTCACTCTCTCTCTCTCTCTCTCTCTCTCTTTCTTTCCTCTTTTCACATTCTTTCCTTTACACACTCGAGCATTAGAAATTTATCTTTCTCTCCGGAACGAAAGTCGTGCGCTTTGAGAGATGTTCTTTAATTTTTGTGTTTTTTAAATTTTTTATAATATATATCTCCTTATCTTCAATTAATTAATTAATCAAATTCCTTTTTTCTTTTGTTCTCTTCTTTTTTCACTCAATCCGAGATTTCTCGACGAGCGAACGACTTTGTTTTAGCATTTAGGCTGCTCTTTTCTTTTTTCTTTTTATTGTTTTTTTTATTTTTTCTTTTTTTATTTTTGTTCTTTCGAGACAGCAGTAAAAATTCGATTAAATAGATCTTTGCGGGAGATTGTTCGTAGATTCTATATCGAACGGCGAAATTTGAAAGGAAACGGGAGATGGAAGAGGAGAAGGAAAAAGAAGAAAAGAAAAAGAAACGTCGCGATGAAAGAGTTTTTCTCGCGCCTAAATAGAGACAGACAATCAACTAAAGGGAGAAACTAGAAGAAGTAGAAGTAGAAGTATACGTTACGTTGCACGAAACGCAAGGTAACTTTGCACAGCAAGGGTCAAAAGGTCGACGCAGGAAGCGTCCCGACGACGACACGGCGCTAGGAGACGCTTGGACCTCTCGATATTACATTGTCTCTCTCTCTCTCTCTCTCTCTCTCTCTCTCTCTCTCTCTCTCTCTCTCTCCCTTTCTTTCTTTCTCTCTCATACACTCATACTAATTTTTGTTAAAAACATCTTCGTGAATAATTCATGCGATTTCACATATTCTTCCCTAGCGTAGATTGCATTTGGCCACTGATAAAAAGAGACGACACCTGCGTTAGGCTATTGCATTTCGATATATTGCAAAAGACCTACTTGGATTCTACTTTGACTCACGATAATAGCGCTCTGGTTATCATTCTTTTTCTCGCTCATTCGCTCGCTTACTCACTCTCAATCATTCGTCATCATTCATTTTCGTTCATTCATTTTCACTTTCTCTCAATTTTTCTTTTTTTCTTTCTTCCTTTCTTTTTTTTTCTCTTTCTCACTATCTCAAACACATTTATACGCACGAGCACACGTAGAGGGTGGGAAAAAGGGCTCGGATGAGTTGCGTCGCTCGAATCCACGCGTGTCCTTAAAGGGTGTCGATGAGAAATGGCGTACAACGTTGATGCGATCGAACGCGCGCAATAATAAACGAAGTATTAACATTATACATGATTCTATTAATAATAATCTATATACGCATAAGTAGAGAGCACTGCTGATCGTCAACACTTCTTTTCTTTTCTCTCTCTTTCTCTCTCTCTTCCTCCTTCACGTCCTGTTCTCATCCTATCTCTCTCTTTCTTTCTTTCTCCCTCCCTCCCACTCTCTCACGCTCAAACTTTCCTCTCCTTCTTTCATCCTACTTCTCCTAACCTCTTAGCTCTCTCTTAGCAATCTCCGTTACAATTATAATCATCATCATCATCATCATCGCCGTCATTATCATTGTCGTTGTCTTCGTCGTCGTGTCGTCGCCGTCGTCGCCATCATCATCATCGTCATCGTCCGTTCCTTCGAGACATACTTACGCATTCCTATCATTTCATACATACGCACACAGACGTACACATATACGCACATACACACAGAGGCTCACAGCAAACAAGAAAAAAGAGACACATGCATACAAACATGCATACAAAAGACTCTCTCCCTCTCTCCCTCTCAATCTTCCTCTCCTTCACTCGCTCCGTCTCTCTTTCTCCCACTCGCGAACAACACACCCTTAATTATTCCTCTGTTAAATCCTTTCAACGAACGATTTTACTTTCTGCCACGCAACCACCACCAGCTTATTTCCCATCCTTCTCCTTTTCTTTGTTCTCATCGACCTCCTTGTCCTTCTCCATCTCTTTCTCCTCCTTATCCGCCTTCTCCTTGTCGCCTTCCTTCTCCTCCTTCGATTCTTTCGATTCCTTTGCCTCTTCCTTACCCTCTTTACCCTCCTCCTGCTTCTCTGGCTTCGGCAAGTGCGTATTTATGTCCAAGGTGGAGCAGATCTCGTCCCAATCGGGGAAGCATCGTTCCTTCATACGCGAGCAATGACCAACCAGATTCGGGCAATTCTCTTGCATGTAGTCTCTCAGGTTGTATGGCGTCTCTTTGTCGATGTAAAGAATTTGAGCGAGGTGAGCGAATGCAACAACGTCCAACTGAGTCAGAAAAGAGAACAAAATGAAACAATTGTATATAATCAAATAAAAACCATTACTACTATTACTATTGCTAATATTACTATTATTATTACTATTACTAGTACTACTACTACTACGACTACTACTACTACTACTATTAATAATAATAATAATAATAATAATAATAATAATAATAATAATAATTATAAATAGTAATAAAATAACTATCATTACTATAAAATATATGGTTATTGATCTATTTCGAACAAAGTCATTAAATAATAAACTTCGAATATATATTAATTTTAAGAAAATAATATTTCTAAAAAAGGCATAACGATCGAAACGTATCGACTCGTCGATCTTGAATTTGATAAAAATCGAACGAGATGGGAAAAACTTGCCTTGGAATTTCTTTCTCTTTTTATCACTTACCGTAGTCGGCTCGTCACCGAAGAAGAACGGTTTGTCGGCCAACATGTCGGAAAGGACCTTCAGATCTGCGCAACCAAATTGGGAGACTTCCTCCGGTGTGTGCACGCCCATACCCTGAGCCTTCACTTTCCTCGCACCCTGTAATAAATCCCACTACATTTCACTACAGACGGTCGCGATTCTTTGTTCTCTACATTGAATTCCATTGAATTGTCCTTCTTCCCTTGACTTCTCTTTAGCAATACCTCCTCTCCCTCCCTTCGTCCGCGTCCGCGTCCGTGCAAATCCAACAAGTAACAAAACACTCTCTTTCGAAGAGCATTCCCTTTGCAAACTTGCGGACAGAACGAAGGGATTCGAAAATCGATATTAAAAAAGAAAGAAACAAAAATAATCGTGAACTTCCAAAGAAGTTTTAACAATAAAAGAAAATCTAATCTAATCTTTCACGAACTTTTTTTTGTTCTTTTGTGAACCTAGAAATAAAAATCTTTATCTCTTATTTAAAAATCTTTATCTTTATCTCTCTCTCTCTCTCTCCCTCTCTCTCTCTCTCTCTCTCTCTCTCTCTCTCTCTCTCTCTCTCTCTCTCTCTCTCACATTATTTCTATTATCTAAAAAAAAAACGTGTCTAACTTTTAACACATTGTCATGCTAATATCATATATGTACACACCTAACTCTCTAAATGACGAAAAGTGAATCTTACCTTGCGCCCAAATGTAAACTTAAAGAAGAAATTAAGAATTCCAGTTGGAATGCGTGTCCCAAGGGCATGTTGAAGATTGACCTTGTAGCCCTTCAAAACTTGATCCATGTTCTTGGTACGCCAGCACGCGACTGCCCAGACCAAATGATTCTCGATCATCGATATCATCGCGTGTGATACGCTTCGTTGTTCAGACGTCAATGCAGCGTCTAAATCCTTGTCAAACTTAGAGCTAAGTTCGCGAAGGATGATTGTACTATCGGCGATCTCTTCGCCGTTCAACTCGACGAATGGCAGCTGGCCCTTCTTTGAACGAAACTTCATCTTGTGATCGACGTTCTATAAAAAAAAAAACAAACAAAAAAGAAATGCTTCAGTAAAAAGAAAGAATGAAAGAAGTTAGGATGGAAGGAAGACAAAATTGCCATCGTTATTTTTCATACTTTTCGAAACAATACAAAAAAGAATCTCGTCCCCTTCGAAATTGTCTTATCTGATCGGTGCTCGGGATAGTGGTTAACAGAAATTTCGAACACAATAGACTCTCGATCTATATCCGACCAACCTCGTTTCACGATATTCCTTTTGCAAAATTGAAGATCCTCTCGGTTGTAATGACTCAATCGAAATGAAATGAAATGAAATATAAAATCAAATGGAATACCTAGGTTAAGCTGGTTTAACAGTGAGATTGCTCGAATGTTTTTCAATTTGATGACTGATATTGAAATACATATTACGAAATATACAATACTTCATTTTTAATTGTTATTTTATAAAATTGACGAATACATAGAATATCTTTCTATTTATTTATCAATATCTATTTCAAACATGATAGACCAGTGAACGTTTA
>NC_062193.1:2637298-2654798 GCF_912470025.1 Vespa velutina | reverse complement strand
TGACCAATCAATTAATTCCCGTTATAATCTTCTAATGTCATAAAACTTTGGAGAATTGTATTTTAATTAAAAATAAAGACATTCTAAATTCGATATTGAACTTTCCCAACTAAATGAAATTATCTTATAATTAAATTATCTTATAGTATTAAATGAATTCATTCGATAAAGCTGACTATGAATCCCTCTTCTCCATTATTCGTTCATCCTAATTTCAATCAATATCTCTATCTCTCACAAAATTATCGAGAGGAATGATCGATTTTTCTCAAAAAAAAAAAAAAAAAGAAAAAAAAAAGAAAAAAAAATCAAAGGAAAGTCTCAACGAATCGATAAAAGAAAAGAATGTAAGTGTATTTCATTTAAAAGTATTATATCTCTTGTAACATAAAAAATATAAATTAACGTTGTGCATAACGATACATAAGGAACGATCGAGTTAATCAATTCCAAAGGCACAAAGTGGTCGCACCACTCGAGGAATGGAATAGACGAGACGCGAGTTCCGTCTTGCGTTATCTCACACCGACGTGGGACGGGCAGAGCAAACCGCGTTGCAAAGTCGAACGCGCACACGCGCTCTTTCTCGCGCATAATGCGAATCTGAAAAGCCTATGAATCTAAATTGCGTGTGGAAGAAAATTGGACCGACTGTGTGAGCGAGCGAGCAACCAAGCAACCGACAGATATCCTCTCCTCCTCCCGCCGTCATACCGTCATTAAACTCTAGCCTGACTTCCTTCTCCTTACCCTCGCTCCGAATTCCGATCCAGCAATCATACGATTAAATTTTAACGTGGGTTTATATATAGTCGAGGGTTACACATACAAACATATATACATACATATATAGAAACATACATACATATATACATATATAGATACATGCATATGTACGTAGACCTTTCTTGCGATTTAAACGGACGTCCAGGAGCGCAGTGATCCGTTCTTCTCTTTCTCTCTCTGTTTCTTTTCTTTTTTGCTATCTATACTCTTTTCTCTCTCTCTCTCTCTCTCTTACACATACACACACACACACACGCATACACATGCGTTAATCGCAGGGAATGTCAGTTTCGTCATTGTGCTTCGTGTTCCGCGCGCACACCATAGGCACAATGCAACAACGACGACAACGACGACAACGACGACAACGACGACGACGACGACGACGAGAACAGTTGCGTGTTCGATGCATCGTAGACACGAATGACAAGAGTACAGAGAGAAAAAGAGAGGAGAGAGGGAGAGAGAGGATATACCTTTAAATGCCGTCGTGGGAAAGTCATATTCTGCCAGAAGTAAAGCCGATAAACGGTCTGGCGGCCTTGTTGTTACTTCTCATTCTCATCTTTATCTAAATTTAATATATATATACCTAATATATATATATATATATTATATATATATATATATAATGTATATATATTAATATATATAATATATATATATATTAAGTATATGTGTGTGTATGAATAAAAAAAGATATAGTTTTATATTTCAATTTCGATTTTAATGGACGAAAAATTACGAATCATGGACGAGAATATCTTTGAAACTTCGATAATAACAAGCCACGTTATCCTGTCGCACGTGGGTGAAGAAACTTGTTTTACGAAAAGAATCTTCAACTCGTATGTAGGTATATATATATATATATATATATATATATATATAAAAAGAACAAGAGACAAAGAAATAAAGAAAGAATCAACGAGAAGATAGATTTTCGTTACGTTAAGTACTTCCTAAGCAGATAAAGGGAACGTAGGCGTGTACCATTCGCTATTGTCCTTTATTCATATGCAGAAATTTTTAAATAGCCAGTGCTTTTATCTCACTATTCGATCGCTCGTTTACATCGAAACCAATTACCGCGCTTAACTTTGAATTACATAGCATTATCCCGAACGTTTAGGCGAATATCTTGTTACTTCTATATCGATGTATGAATACACCATATACGTACATATATATATATATATATATATATATATATGTATCTATCTGTAAGATATAAACTATGTGCATATATATATATACGTTTAAATATGCGAGCTATGCACACGAGCCTGATATGGAGAGAGAATCGATATAATTTAATATGCATATACACGAATCTATATTTGTAAGTCTACGTTATTATACAATCATGAACACGTACAAACATACGTGTTCTATATTTATTGTGCACGAGTACGCATAATAATCGAGGGTAGAGAAGAATCGTAGGAATATTTTGCACGCTTACACGTTTCAATAGTTTCGCGAAAGAAGATAGAGAAAGCAGATATTTATGTTTGTACGTGTATGTATGCGCATATATATATATATATATAAATGTATCTATAGATATCTGATTCCAAAGATAATGATGATAATAAAGATATTATTTTCTACCATCGAATTAAATTATGATAGAAAGTTGAATACTCTACTAAGTTAACAACACACATAACTGAAAAGAATTTTTGTAATTACGATAAACGAGCACGTACATATATCTACTTATAGGTAGATACGTGCGAACAACATTCAGTCATCTTATTCAGAAATTGTTAACGATCTATCAAAAGAGAAACACGCGATGCGACGACGAAGAATATATTTATCAATCAATTATATTTCAGGAATGTATCGTTACTTATTGTTCCACGTATACTTGATGAATTATTGTTAAGATTCCTATTTTCTCTCTTTCTCTCTCTCTCTCTCTCTCTCTCTCTCTCTTTCTCTCTTCCTGTCTCTCTCTATCTATCTTTTTCACGAAAAAAATCACAAAACTTCTCATATAATTTTTTATATGTAACAAGAAATTACGAGGCATTCCAATTAAATATATTTTACTTCATATGATATTTGATTGGTAATTAAATTATAATGATATAGAGAAAAATAATTACAATTTCGTATATGTGTACGTGTATACGATTGTAGTTAGCATCATCCAAAAAGAAAAAAAAAGACCGGATATAATAATATATCACATCCTCCGGTATACAACCAACGACTACTTGAGATACACCGTTAATCCACGGAATAGTATGAGCTAATCGATATGCATGCTTGTCGTATACATTGCGTAATATGGCCAACGATGAAGGAGAACGCAGGAAACGTGAACTATTTTTTCCCTCCTTCTCTTCCTACCCTTCACCCTCCCTTTTCCCGTTTTCCTTTTCCTCTTCATCGTAGATGTGTCACGAAGTTGACGGACGGACTCGTTACTGGTTGTACCAAAAAAAGATAAATGTCGGTTCGTATATATTTAATTAACGTTCATTCTATTCAATGTACATACGTATGTATATAACGTCTGGATATATTATATGTAACTATGTGTATGCGTGCTCTACATTACGTATTACGCGTATAAGACGTATATTAGAAATCTTGGCAAAGGTGTTAGAGAAAATTGTGCCGTTGGATCGCCGTGGATAATGGAGCTCGTTTATGAGATTTCCAGTTCCACATCCGCGCTTCTTAATTTCTGAGCGTGTTTGCTTGAAATAACAGGATAAATGAATAATAATGATAATAATAAAAAGAAAGAAAAAGAGAAAGAAAGAAAACAAAAAAAAAAAAAAAAAGAAAAACAAGAGAAATACAACCAATCACGAAAGATATTTCAATACAAATATCAATGGATAATATCATGTTAGTAATGTGAAAACAATCTCTTTCTAATATTGCATTGGCAAGTTAACTTTTAAAATATCATAGATATCATAGATATCAAGAAGAGCGATGAAGAAAGGAATTGTTATTAATTAGACAAAAGATCTTAAGTGAATATGAATTGTTCAAGCAGAAACCGTTCGTCTAAAATATGATGAGAAATGTACGGTATTACTCTATGGTTTTAACTATGAAGGAAACTTCAGGCGATTAACGAGCATTGAACTTTATCTCAATATACTTCCTCGAACTTCATTCTCTCAGTTTCTGTTTCTCTTAACGACAGAATGCGAGAGAGAGAGAGAGAGAGAGAGAGAGAGAGAGAGAGAAAAGATAAGAGAAAACAAGCTTACCTTCGTCTGGGCACGGCGCCAAGGAAATTACGCGAATTTTCACCTTCGACCTTCGGTGACTATACATCGGTCTCGCCGATGTATAGTAGTAACAACAATACTACGCACAGACAATACTACTACATTCTAGTAGTATAATAGTAATAGTAATACGTAATAGTAATAGTAGCGAGTATCTCGTGTGGGATTTGATTTAGACAAATATATATACATATGTATGTATGTATGTGTGTGTGTGCCTTATAGGAAGACACATACGTCATTGCTTTCGTGTCTTTCCATCTTGAAGCGGAAACGAAGTGCGACGATGGCAATAGCGACGGCGACGACGACGACGACGACGACGACGACGACAAGGATGACGACAAAGGTGGGCTTAAAGTGAAAGAGGAAGAAGAAGAAGAGGAGGAGGAGGAGAAGAAAGAGAAGGAGGACACACGTGTTACATACATTCAACCTCAGCATGCAGTCCGAGCCATCGGACACGTCGATACGTTGAGGTAGGCCGGCCACCGACCTTTCTTTTTCTCTTTCGCTCTTACGCAGTCTAACATCTCTGTCTGTCTGTCTGTCTGTCTATCTGTCTGTCTATCTATCTATCTGTGTCTTTCTCTTTCTATCCTACTACTACTAATGCTTCTTCTAATTCTCTTTAGAACCCTTTTTTACCTCTTCCTTTCTTGATCCTCTTCCACGTTCTCTTTTACACTGCTGAATTATTCGATCGTTGAACTCTCTCTCTTTCTTTCTCTCTCTCTCTCTCTCTCTCTCTCTCTCTCTCTCTCTCTCTCTCTCTCTCTCTCTCTCTCTCTCTTTCTCTCTCTCTCTTTCTCTCTCTCTCTAATTCCAAAGATCTTTCTAATAATCTATCGAAGGATCTTTTTTAAACATGACGTCCAAATTTCGCATTATCATGATTATGATTCTTATAAATATCTAACGTTCATTAGTTTTTTATTCGAAAATAAATAATAATTTTGAAGCTTTTATAAGTATTTTAAACCACAATAATTTTTACGTTGTACCTATTTATATACATATATGTATCTATATACATATCTGCAACGAACTAAAAGAGACTCGGACAGGTTTATCGCTATTGTCGTCGTCTTCCTCAATTTCGAGCATGCGATTCACCCACGCAAAGAACCTTTTGTGCCTGTCTCGAAAAACTAGAGACTTATCGTGCCTCTCACTACGATGCACACCCACCAATGCTGACTACCACCATCATCACCCCCATCCCCGCCCTCTTCTTTTTCTTCTCTTCTTATTTCCCCTTGTACTTTTTCAAGAATCGATGCGAAGATCATCGAAGATGTTTCTGTAAACACTTGGATGCATTCGCATGATGCATCAAAGAGAAGTACTCTTTATCTCTCTCTCTCTCTCTCTTTCTCTCTCTCTCTCTCTCTCTCTCTCTCTCTCTCTCTCTCTCTCTCTCTCTCTCTCTCTCTCTCTCTCTCTCTCTCTCTCTCTCTCTCTCTCTCTCTCTCTCTCTTTCGATGGGCATCGAGCCAAGAGAACTTGTCTTCGTTGTGCAAACTACACTTATGAATGCACATACGACGACACCTCTTTTATACACATTAAAAGCAGTAACAAAATTAGTTAGTTCTGATCGAACATTGGAATGTGTATTTAAGTAATTGATCAAACTTTTCAATTCATCAATAAGAAATTTTCTATTTGAAATTTTCTTCACATTTCATTTTATTTATCTTTATTATCAATTTATTTTATTTTTATTATCCACTTTTATCATTATCTATTTAATTATCTTCTTTTCATATCGTTTTGTTTTAATTTTTAAACCTTTGGTTAGTACCAATCTTCCTGATCTCTTCTGCATACAGAAATATTACAAAAAATAAATAAAAAAGAAAAAGAAAAAGAAGAAAAAAGAAAAAGGAAAAAGGAAAAAGAAAAAGAAATAAAAAAAATAAATTCTTACATGTGTTTGTCTAAAAGATCGAACAGGCTTATCTCTCTTAGGAATATAGATAACATTCGTATATACATCGTACATCCACATAAATCATTTTATCACTCCTCTCTCTCTCTCTCTCTTTTTTTTCCTTTTTTTCTTTCTTTCTTTCTTTCTTTCTTTCTTTCTTTCTTTCTTTCTTTTCTTTCTTTCTCTTTCTCTTTCTCTTTCTCTTTCTCTTTCTCTCTTTCTCACCCTTCGATGTCTCTCTTTTTCCCACGCTAATTCTTCGACGATACACACGACACGTGTTTCGTCCTCGAACCTTTTTCATACCAGACGATAAGTCTCGAAAGCATCCGAACTCTCTCTCTCCATTTCTTCCGTCTAGCACATACACCAAGTTAAGGCTCGACGCAGTCTAAATATAATCGAAATCTTCTATAATTAACCGGTCGAGATCGATAAAAATACCATCGCATAGGCGACGCTGGGATAAAATTATCTTGACACTTGCTATCGATATATTCCTATTTTTCTTTTTCTCTCTTTCTGTCTCTGTTTTTTTATTCTTTCGAAATTTTCTTCTTTCTCCCTCTCCCTCAGTCTTTCTCTCTCTTTCTCTCTCTCTCTCTCTCTCTCTCTCTCTCTCTCTCTGTTTCTCTCCACGCTTGTGCATCGAAACAATGAGGACACTGTCTTTACAAAGTCGATAACCGCTTCGACGAGATACGTACTTACCACTCTCTCTCTCATATAACAAACGGCACGAAGGAAACAGCTTGTTTCAGAAAGAGAAGAAGAAAGGAGGGGTGAAACACAACTGGACGCATGATTATAGCATTGTTGAACGGTATCTGTGATAAGAGATAACTCAAAGAGAAAGTGCCTATATATATATATATAGAGAGAGAGAGAGAGAGAGAGTCATAGGGTGTTCAATCGATCCATGTTATACCGTTGAAGATATTTTTACAAAAAAAACTAAAAATGCCCATTTATTTCTTAAAACAATAATCGAAATGAACAAGAATCGTCTATGTTTGAAATATTTCGATATATTTGTATAGACCGATTAGGACAGATCCTATATCTATGCACATGTAAGTATCCATAATAACAGGAAAAAGGACAGAAAGAAAGAGAGAAAAAGAGAAGATAGACATTAGAACGCGTTCATTCTTGAAAGGGTACAATGAACCTCTTGAAAAATTTTGTCTTCAAGTTCGAGGAATGTCAAGTCTAGAGAAAGAGTTAGAGAGAAATAGAACATATCTATGTATGGAACATACATATGAGAGAGAGAGAGAAAGAAAGAGAGAGAGAAAAAGAGACAGACAGAGAGAAAGAGAGAGAGAGAGAGAGAAATGGAAGAATCTTCGAGGCGTCCAACCACGATAAGATAAGCCGGTAATGAGGTTCAATTGGAAGATTAATTAATTAAGATCCGCGGCAAAGGGGATAAATTGGGTACATTACGGTGGTATGTCGGCATCGAGAGAAGAAGTCAAGCTTAAGTGTGTATATGTGTCAGTGTTCGTGTCTGCCTCCACACGTGTTTGTGTATGTATGTGTGCGTGTGTGTGTGTGCGTGTGCGTATGCGTGTGTGTGAAGGCGGGAAGGAAGGCCAACGATACGCCTACACGAAGAAAGAAGAAAGAGTGTGGAGAGTGAGAGGAGAAGGGAAAAAGATTTATGACAGCTGCGGGTTAGAGTCGCGAGTATACTTCAAAACGACAACTTAACAGCTACGATGATGACGATGATGTAGGGTAAAAGTAGTCGAACGAACTTCGAAACGAACCACCGATGCATGATCATTTTTCATTCAGAGGATACAGATAGAGGCTAATTGGATAAAATTCTAATTAGCTATCGAACGTTTCGAGAAGATAACGCAAATGAATACGAAATTTGTTCGTTTCGTTTTTATACAGTTTCCTAATTTTTTTTTTCTTTTTTCTCTTTCAATTTTCCCGCTTTTTTTCTCTTTTTTTCATTTGTAATATCTAGTTATTTTTGAAGAATCGAATCGGATCTCGATTAATTTTATCTTATCGTTTCTTTTTTGTTTCTTTCGAAAATTTTACTCGAGTAAAAAAAAAAAAGAAAAAAAAATTAGAAAAAATAAAGAAGAGGAAGATTTGAAACTAGAATAAGGACTCTTTTCATTCATCTTTTTCCAGTTTTTTCTTTTCTTTTTTTCTTTTTTTCTTTTTTTCTTTTTTTTTTTTTTTTTTATTCGTTTCTACTCAAAACACGAGTCGATAATTTTTCTTTCTTATCTTACTCTTTTCTCTGAACCGTTGTAAAATCTCAAGATATCACAGAAACGTTTATACATTACATATATTTTATCTCCATGAATAACGAGGAAAAGATTCGACCTTATTCCAGCGATTAGAAATGATTAGGAATAGAGAACCGACAGAGCAAGCAAAATACGATCCTATTTATAAAATCGTATTTATTCCATTGAAACGGATCAACTATTTGATTGTAACATTCAAACGTTTCATTCATTCATTGTAATCGCTAATTACTATTTACGTATCCGATAAATTTTGTTATTTTATACCCTTGCAAAAGATTCTATTATAAGATAATAATTATTCTTTAAAAACCTTCCTATTTGATACAACGACAACGGCAAAGACTTGCCATCGCGATTTGACTCATCTTTGTCCTCGTTGTTGTTTCTGTCTACGTTTTTCTTTTTCTTCTTTTTTTATTATTATGCGTGACGCATCGCTTGCATAAAATATTGGATGTTAAAATAAATATCTTTTCTTTGTCTTTTGGCCACGAAGAAGAATGCACTTTAATTAATCGTCAACTTGCCAATTATAGTCTCGATCGTCGACGTCCTTTTTATATTTCTTCAAATGTACACTTTCGAACGATCCCATTGATTCTATCGAAATAGAAAAAGAGAAAAAAGAAATAGAAAAAAATACAGATAAATATCTCATTGATTGGACTATCTTTGTTTTTCAAACGTTAATTCGCAAAATTTGGAGAATATCTTTCAGAGATATATATCTATATATAAAAAAAGAAATCGTTGTTGAAACGTGAACTTTTCGACGCCGAACGATCTCGCTTCTACGTCGACTTCTTCCTTGCCTTCTCTCTTTCTCTTTGACCGTTTATATTTAACCCTCCACTAACACACGAACACAGAACAGAACAGAACAGAACAGAACCAACGTGCGTATACAAATATACGTCTATGTAATATGTGTATATATATATATATATATATATATATATATATATATATATACATATACATATATAAATATATGTATAAGTTTGTGGTTGCAACGCATCCGGTGGCATATTTATGTTGTACGCTGGGTTTCGAGTTCAACTTCGTACTTTCTAAACTTTTACTTTGCAATATATGTATGTACGCGAGAACCAAAATGATTCGTCAGAATATCACAAAGAGCTTTTATTATTATATATTGTTCGACCGACCGACTGACCGACCGATCATTAACAATGTACGAAGAGATCAAGAAAGATTAGAAATTCATACGACTTCTTTATTCCGAAAATATCATGAACACATATTATCTACTTTTTTTCATTTGAGAATTTCATAGTTTCCTTCGAGAATATTTGAATTTCGCTCGACAATGTGAAAAGAAATTATTCGTGCAAGAATGCACGATCGGTCTGGCACCAAAAATAATACTGATAATAATCATAGAATGCAACCAAGAGATCGTTTAAGAACTCTCATGTTACTTTATGTTCATCTTTCATACTGTCTCTCAAAATTTATGAGGAAAATTATTAGATCGACAGGTGTCGATTACTCATACGCTTTGTGCCGTGAACTGCACATTTTCGTTGTAAACAACCAAAAAAAAAAAAAAAAAAAAAGAAAACAGAATGAAAAGAAAAAATATTCCGTTCGAAGTATATATATATAAAAATTCTCTTAACTCTTTATAATACATGATTTTTAAAAACTAAAAATGAAAACGAAACAAAAACAAAAAAAAGAAAGGCGAAAATATAAAATTGGCTATAACAATGAAAAAAAAAAACAGAATTATAATTTCACTTTTACAAAATTTAATGAAAAGCTACAATTGAATTTGTTAATACGTTATTATTAATTCTTAAATAATATATGCATTTATGTAAGAGCTAACATAAATGTTTGTTCAACATAATCGATGACCGAACGACAATTAACAAACAAGTCTCTTTTTCTTTTTCTTTTTTCTTTTTTTTTTCTTTTTACCTACGAACACATATCTTCGTCTCGTTATTCTTTCCCCCTCCCCCACACCTCTCGACAACGCCTGTCTTCTTTGTTCTCGGCCGTGCAATCTCAGATACGCATAATCGCAACTCCAAAGTTCTCCTACGCTATTTTAAGGCACACCACTGCCCCCGCACTCGCTTCTCCCAGCTTTATTTCTGTGACGATGAAGAAGACGAAGACGAAGACACAGACGACGACGAAAAGAAAAAAAAGAGAAATTAAAAAGATGAAAGAAAGAAAGGAGATGTGAGAAAGAAACTATGGAAAGGAGAAATCTCTTCTACCGAAGAGATGAAATTTTTTTTGTTTCTTTTTTTGTTTTTTTCTTTTATTTCTTTTTATTTTAGAGCACTCGAAGTTTTTATAAAAATAGACGAGACGATTTATTGCTCTCTTCTCTCTCTCTCTCTCTCTCTCTCTCTCTCTCTCTCTCTCTCTCTCTCTCTCTCTACCTCTCTCCTCCTCTCTTTCTTTCTTTTTTTCTCTCTCTTTGAAAATGATCGATCTTCTTCCTATAGACATCGTTTAACTACACCACCATCACCATTACTAACACAAACAACATGCTTTTATGATATCCAACATAAAAACGAACGAGTTAAGCCTTTACTCCGGTCTCTACTCGTCAAACTCTCTTATATATACACGAACGATAAAATGAAAGAAGAAAGTTACTCTAGTCAAATCGATGAAAGTAAACTGGTATACATGTACGAGTACATAAGAAAATAAAAATAAAATAAAAAGAGAATAAAAAGAAAATAAAAAGAAAATAAAAAGAAAATAAAAAGAAAAATCGCATGGCATGCATATTGCTCATGTACTAGGGACACATGATTTTTACATGAACGTATAAAGAAATAGAAAGAAAAATAGAGAGAGAGAGAGAGAGAGAGAGAGAGAGGAAAAGGGGGAGAGAGAGAGACAACAAAATATAATAACTAATATATAATTTTTCACATTTATGCATGTATCTTCTTTCTGTAAATTTTCTACCTACATATATAGCTTTCAAGGAAGACTACGATATATCGAGCTATTATAAAAGAAACTCGAGAAAATGTCATTAAAATCTAACGATAATGTGATGATGATGATGATGATGATGATGATAATAATAATAATAATAATAATAATAATAATAATAATAATAATAATAATAATAATAATAATAATAATAGCAATAATAGTAGTGATAGTTATAATAAAAATGGAAAAGAAAAGTTTACTAAAAAGAATACTCGTAGTAGCGAAAGTTCTTCAGAATCATGTACAAACTGGCGTCGGTATTCGTTATATTATTAATGAACGATCAATACCAGACATCGTTTATACCTATAATGTATCCCTGCGCGGTTAGGTATAATATGTACGACTAATGTTTAAGCACGTTTACTATCGATACTGCGTATCCATTTGTTTTGGTATAAATGAATAATTTAATAACCTTTTTAATTATCTCAATGATAATTTGTTGCAAAAAAATGATTTATAATATTATTATATGATCTTATAAAAATTTTCAATATACTTTTGAAATTTATTTATATAAAATACGATATATTATATATATTTTCAAGATACTTTCGAAATTTATTTATATAAAATACGATATATTGTTTCTTGAAATATCTCGAAAGGAAAAATCTTATAATAACGAATATAATACCAAAGCGAATAAGATGATAAGAGAAATACGAATACGAATACGAATACGAACTACGTTCTTTTACTATTACACTGATTTATAGTTCCTTTTATAGTTTCGAACAAAAGGGGTCTAATCACCGGTGACATGCACCATAGATTTCCTTTTCTTTTCTTTCTTTTTTTTTTTTTTTTTTTAATTTTTTTTCTTCATTTTCTAAATCAATGTACATCACTCGATCATTATCGTTCCTGTAATTGCATGACGCATCAGGTGCGAAACTTTTTTGTTCATTTCGAGGCAAATCGAATGACTCATGTCAGCCTTACCACGGGTTCGCATATACTATATTATACTATACTATAATATTCTGTACTATACTATAATATTCTACTCGACGACAACGTAACGGGATCGGTAATATCAGAGCTATCGCGTTACGGATTACGAGCGTCAAGTATTACACACATATGCACACACGAACACACACATATATCTATATAAAGCATGTTTATCGGTTCGACAGTCGTATAAAGCGAAGCAGGTGATCGTCGGACTCGGCTCGGATTAGGAAGAATATAAAATGAATATAAAAGCTAAGCTCGGATCTCACTACTCGCTTTACTCGTTTCTTCATCTCTCATATTTTCCATTCGGCTTGCGGTTAAGTACGACACCGTGTATATACTATGTACCACTGTGTACAGATACGTGCAATCTACGATTCTTCGAGGAAAAAAAAAAACAATAAAAAGCAAAAAAAGATTCATACTTTTATGTAAGATCGTATCGAAGATTACTTTATATCTGATTTGTCACTTGATCTGATATTATTTTTTTTTTTTTTTTTTTTTTTTTTTAATAATAATACTTTTTCGAAGGAACTGATTAATCAATGAACGATTCTTTTGTAAAAGAAATTTTTTATTATTATTATTATTTTTTTTTTTTCTTTTTTTATGAAAAAAACAAAAAATTACAATGATTACAATGATCCGTCGTAAAACGATTTAGTTTTCTTGGAAGAAAAGAAAAAAGAAAAAAAAAAGAAGAGAAGCCAGAAAAATTTGTTTGAGTTTTCTCGACGTAAAATACTTTAGCTTTAAATTCTAGGATATACCATATGAATGAGTTAGTCATTGTCATGAATAATTAGCTGACTGAGACTCTTTCCGATCGCGTTCAACGATAAGAAATCCTAACACGTACGATGCTACGCTACATTCTATTGGTACGCTAATTCGAAAGAGATTTATAGGCATCTCGTAAAAGCATACACTAAACTTTTCATTCAAGATAGTTGAATGTAATTGTGATTGATCAATAGTAATCAATCATTCTAATCGGATCATATTTTTATTTTATAGGCCACGTACAAAGATCTTTTAAGTTTGTTTTATAGGTTACGTACAAAGATCTTTAATTTCGCTTTTTTATTTTTCTATTTATCTATTTTTTTTTTTTCTTTTTATTCTTTTTTTACGATTTTTCTGTAAAATTTTCCTCGAACATATTTTTCTTTTCAAATATTTTTTTTTTAGAGATCTTCTTCAGAGATCATTTTAAAAACGGAGTAAAACCTATAGACGGGTTATTTCTACCAACGAAAAACTTGAAATTAAGAAACATTTCGAGATGACATGAGAGAGAGAGAGAGAGAGAGAGAGAGAGAGAGAAAGGGGGAGAAGAAACAGAGTAGTCTTAGCGGTCGTCCACAAATCAAGTCGACTTGACTCAAGTCACCATTTAAGTCGCAGAACCCACGTCAGAAGGAGGAGCAAGCAAAGAAAAGAAGGATGAGGAGAAAGAGAGGAGGAAGACGAAGAGAAGATCGAAGGAAAGTGCATGTAGCACGCGATGAATAACCTGCCTATATATTCCTCTGTATACGTGTATTTCACACGAATGCATAGAAACACATATATACATACATACATCGTACGTATATATGTACGTAAGTACTTAAATCATACATACGATATTAAAGTATAATGATAAAGAAAATTGTTTTCCAAAAAGATGTCAAATCATCTGTTGTACGAATATACAACAACGTTACATAGTATTAGTAAAATATATTAAAGAAAGAGAGTAGAGAAAAAAAAGGGAAGCCGTATCACATTATATGTTTCGATATTGCGCAGTGGTTTCCGTTCGAGGACTGTCTGGTTCAAAGACGCAATACAAGATATGTGCGCTTTCGCATTACTATATAAAGTATAGTTGTCCTCGTGGATGGCCTATTCAATATCGTTGTCGTCGTTGTCGTCGTCGTCGACGTCGACGTCGACGTCGACGTCGTAGTCGTCTCTTCTGTCATGATCGTAGCCAAGCTGTCCTCTGAATACCAATTTTTTTTCTTTTTTCATCCCATCGACGGTTGATCGATCGTTCGATCGATCGATAATAATGAAAATGTAACGAGAATACGATCGTTATCGACGAGTATACGAAGTCAGCTTTCAGTTGGTCGATTAAAATAAGCGAATTATTGATAAGGAAAGAGAAATGAAATTAATTTAATTTGTATTTTTTTTTTTTTTCTTTAATAAAATTATATTTTCCTATACGTGAATATAAAGATCAATAAAAAAAAAAAAAAAAGAATTAAAAGAAATGATTGTTAATTCATCGCACGATATTCTATTGAATTACTTTCTCTTTTAATAGATTATTAATAAAAAAAAATTGAACAGATCGTTCTCTTATATTTATTCGACAAATTAAATCTCTTCGATTAAGCCAGTAATCCCTTCTACTTAGCGATCCCCTTTCAACGTGACTTAACGATAGCTGCATTATAGAGAGAGAGAGAGAGAGACAAATGAAAACATTCGCTGATACTAAAGCTACAAACCGCGATATAATGAAATTCGACTCACACGTGTATGTACATTCGTCCTTGTAATTTAATCCTGCGCATCACGCCAGAGAAAGAATCGTGCAACTGAACGATGTTCTGTTTGCTACGAATACACAAAAAGACAAAGAGAGAGAGAGAGAGAGAGAAAAAAAAATAAAAGTTCAATCGATCTTTCTCGAATCCTTGTTTATAATGCAAGCCACGTAGTTAAAAGATCTACGCGAGATAAACGCATCGACGCGAAGGAATTAAAAAAATTCGTTTGCTCAACTCTATAAGTCTCTCCTTCTTTCTTTCTATTTCTCTCTCTCTCTCTTTCTCTGTCTCTTTCTTTCTCTCTCTCTCTTTCTCTCTCTCTCTCTCTCTTTCTCTCTTTCTATTCAATCCTTAGAAAGAAAGATGATTGAAGAAAAAGTTTTCCTTACGTTTTCCTACACTTCGACCCACGCATCTAAAGTCTTCTCTCGATCAACTCGATAAAATATAAATTACCATTTCTCTCTCTCTCTCTCTCTCTCTCTCTCTCTCTCTCCCTCTTACTCTTACATTCTACACAAGTGCCTTATCACTAATACAACATTCTGAAAGGCACGAACTGGTATGAAGTTAGATAACACCGAACTTTCGGGTAAATGTTAAATAATTCAACTGATCGACGTATGTTAGACTTTAAAGTGTTGGTCGAGTAAATCTAGTTTCATGAACTCCTTAGAGATTTTACGTCGTCTTAAATAAATTCCGATCACCATGAACCCGTTAAAAAGGATTATGTAATTATCGAGGGGGAAAAAAAAAAAAGAGAAAAAGATTAATTCGAAAAAAAAAAATACAAATACAAAATGATGAGAACGAAAAATTATGTCTATGAACTTTTTTCATTCACAAGAGGGAAAGAAAGAGAGAGAGAAACGAGAGAGAGAGAGTTGCGATTATATCGCGGTCGATTCTTAAACTCGTTAAAAGGCAAATGCGATACCATGAACGATCTCTATTCCAGCATCCTATTAGAGTATCTTCTCCGCTCTCCTAAATCAATTTCCCAAACCCACGCTAGCGTAGCCGACCTTCGTGCATTATTCTCTTCTTCTTCCCCTTTTCTCCTCCTCCTCTCCGCCACCTCTTCGTCATATCATCGTAGGAAATACAGGGAGGGTTAATTTCGAACTCGAAGTTCGCACGCAGCCGATACTAAACGCGATTACACGTTACATCGTATGTACAATATCGTTCCCTTCTATATATATATATATATATAAATGTTAGACTAAATGCATGCAGTAAGTGTGCGAACAAAAGGGGCAACCACAGCTGAATCGACCTCGTTCGATGTTAAATGTGCGAATACGTGAACGGAGAAGTTGAACACGTTATTGTTCGCTAGAAAGACAATCCTCTGATTTCTCTCTCTCTCTCTTTCCTCTCTCTCTCTCTCTCTCTCTCTCTTGAATAGTATGGCTCTTTATTATGGATAAGCACGTGGAGCACAAGGAAATAGGAACGGAACGTAGTTTCATCTTAGACAGATAGGTTGATTGATAGACTTTTAATAAACAGATGTGAAAAGAAAATAGAAAAAAAAATAAATAGGAAAGATATTTATAACATTCTGTTTACAAACACACTATATATACATATATATATATATATATGTATAATTATTGAACTTTAATCGATCCTATTGAAAATTATTATTTTTAGGAAATAATTTATATTTCTTATAAAGAAAAAGAAAAATTTCGATTACGTTTCAACAGAATATTATTTTAACATAATACTTTATGCTCTGTAACATTTATATTATTACACGATAAAATAATTTTGTTTCTTCATAAATCTCTTGTTAGTCGTAGTCTCTGCATATCGTACCGTTAAGGTCTTGTTTTCGTTCGAGCAAAACTCATAAAAATGCACTTCGTTTATAACCTTCGCCTAGTGGTTTTAGATAAAACGTTAATAGGAAAAGAGAACATAAATAGAGAAAGATATGAGGCATAAGAAAAAGAAAAGAAAGAAGAAAATAATAGAAAAAAATCGGCTAAATTCGACAATATTAATTGCAATGCGCGAAAAAGATTTGCGAAGTTCATGAGTCGACCTCATTAAAAAAAAGGTCATTAATATACAGTATATAATTATAAAAGTAATTACTGGCTAGCCTAGCTAACACTCTCCCTCTTCCTCTCTCTCTCTCTCTCTCCCTCTCTCTCTCTCTCTCTCTCTCTCTCTCTCTCTCTCTCTCTCCCTCTCTCTCTCTCTCTCTCTCTCTCTCTCTCTCTCTTTCTTTCTTTTTCTTTTTTCTTCCGCGTTACCTAACGCGACATATTTTAATTAAATGCGCCTCTCAGCGAACGATTAATTTAGAAATCGGGTGAAGCTTTAATTCGAGCACACGAACGAAATATCGTTCTTAATGTGTGTGTGTGTGTGTGAGTGAAACGAAGAGACTTCGTTACTTTGACCTACTACTGTATGACTACGCTCACGTACACATGTAGAGTATATACATATACCTATATACATATGATGCATACACGAAGAAACATATTCGAGAAGTCAGTTAGGTGTGCGTACGTGCTTATGGTAGGGGAAATACGCGCCTACTTTACGCTTGAGGCAGGTCGGGGTCTTTAAATCGCCGGAAATGTGCAGGTAGAGAAGATGTGGGTAAACCGAACACACACTCCTCTTCCCTTCTCACCCTTACACACTCTTTACCTTTCCCACCTCTATTACGCTCTATTCTCT
>NC_062193.1:2602298-2632298 GCF_912470025.1 Vespa velutina | reverse complement strand
ATAACAAAGTTATCTTTTTTGCCATATCTCCTTGTTCTCTATTTTTCTCATTTCTCTCTCTCTCTCTCTCTCTCTCTTTCTCTCTTTCTCTCTTTCTCTCTCTCTCTCCCTCTCTCTCTCTCTCTCGCTATTTTGTTGTTCACCTCAATAATTTCGTTAAAGAAGAGAGCCTGCATCATCATTCGTTAACGTGCTCCAAAAGAGACGCTCGACCTCAATCGAATTTACCAGATTTTCCGCAGCAGAGATCTGGGCTTTCTCTCATTAGCGCATTACGAAAGTATAATGTGCGTTTTCTGTGCATCGAATGAAGGCCAAGGATCCTTCTTTTTCTTCTTCTTCTTCTTCTTCTTCTTCTTTCCTTCCTCCCATCCCATTTATCACTCTTCTCATATAAATAAAATAAAATAATCGCAATAAAAATGAAAGAAAATAAAAAGTGAATGACCACGGATAATTTTATACTTTGAATGTATAATGACTAAATGAACATTAAAAATAAATAAAGATTGGGAAATGTGTTATCCCGGAGTAATATAAAAGATTACTGAGAAACGTATATTAACAGATTACGATAATGTAATACTCGATGTGTATCGAATGAGGCCAAGGATCATATTCCTTACCTTTTTTCTCTTTCGTACAAATACATAAAGATATAAGAAAAGAAAGAGGGGGGGAAGAGAGAGAGAGAAAGAGAGAGAGAGAGAGAAAGAGAGAAAGGCAGACTTTGTATACCGGAAATGCATAAGAGAGCGAACCGGATAAAATGACTTTAGTTTTACGATCTAGGATCATAAAACCGCGAGAGGAAATAGAGGATCTATACGTGACAAGAAAATCACGCATACTTCTATATAAATATAAATATGTTCTTATATACATGAACCTATAAAATACATCTTTCTGTAATGTACAAATCTAGTATAAAAGCTGTAGTATAAAGAACTTTTCGTTTCAGCTACGAAGCGAACGACAAGCGACTGGTGGTCGGCACACGTTGCGGAGGAGAGCAAATCGGACCGGAAACGAGTTTAACGCGTTGGAGAAACGTCGGAAACGATCGATTGTCCGGGCACAAATGGCTCGGTCGACAACTTCGTGCGGGCATGCGCTGTACGTGCGTGCGTTCAACGAACGCCTCGTTTCTGCTCTCTCTCTCTCTCTCTTTCTCTCTCTTTCTCTCTCTTTCTCTCTCTCTCTCTCTCTTTCTCTTTCTCTCTCTCTGTGTCTCCCACTCTCTCACTACTCTTCAATCTACCCTCCTCCTCATCTCATAATCACGATTAACATCGAGAAGATCTCACGCCAAAATTCCGTGTTTCTTCAAATGCATGTACATATACTATATATTTTGGATTTATATGTATACACATACTTAACTCATATTAATACATATATTCATACACATGTACATATACGTACATATAAAGCACGTGGCTATGCTTCTAATTGCGTTTTCTGTTTCGCGCCACTTTAAACTCATCCACCGTGATTTATGCACGGCCCGTTTCTATGCTCGAGAAGAAGCATATTATATACCTACACATAATAAGAGTAAACATAAGTATGTGTATATATATATATATATATATATATATATATATATATGTATTCTGTACGATGTATGTACGGTGAAAAGAGACCCAGAAAGGTGGAAAAATTGTCCCAAGTATAATATCGCACACACTACTTTCCTATATTTTTATGTTTTATTATTCGATAAAAAAAGAAAAATTAATATTTTTATCCTCGAAGAGAAAAGGCGAATCGATCCGAGTCGGTTAAATTTCTCGCCTTTTTTATCTTCCCAATTTCAACGTAATTAAGAATAATGATGATGACAAATGTTTGACGTCACGAATCTTAGAACAATGTCCCGAGAAAAAGAGAAAGAGAAAAAGAAAAAGAGAGAAACATTTTGAGTAACCTTCTTTCTTCGTCAAATTGTCATACCATGTTTAATGAGGTTAATTTTTTTTAATTAGTATCAATCTACTCAACCATGAAAAGTCTTCCTTTTCCATCGCATTTCTTTCCTTCGACTTTTTTCTTTTTCTTGTTCCTTTTCTTTATATTTCGCTAAATTTCTTAATTACAATGATGAAGTTATTAAGAAAAGAGAGAGAACCGATCTATCTCAAATTTAATTATTTACCATACAAAGAATTTAATCATTGATCTCGATGATGAAATATATTGTTTTATCATTGTTTTTTTTTTTTTTTGATAAAACGAAACAAACAAAAAACAGATTATTAAAGAAAATGATCTAATTTATTATAATTGCTCCTACCTATTGTCATTTGTTCAAAATTCCTGAAAAATTTCTCTACTTCTATGATTGGTACGTAAACAACGCTTCATATATATATACATCTCTCTCTCTCTCTCCCTCCCTCTCTCTCTCTCTCTCGTTCGAAAATATCCACTGGCTCATAAGGTGACGATAAAATACATCCCGATTTTGTTTTTTATCGCGTGGAAACTTTCTCGTAACAAAGGAACACGTGTCGTGTGAGCATCACGAAAGCGTGAGAGGTGAAGTGGAAGAAGACAAAGAGAGACTTGCCTTTTCCTTCATCAATTTTTTTCCTTTTTTTTTTTAATATCTACGTCGCAAACATATTTAATATAATTAAAATTGACGTACCTGGTTTGGATTACAAGCCGTTCGTCCGTAGTATCAATAGCACAAAGTTTGTAATAAAGACGCGAAATTTAAAAATCATCTTTGTCTCCGAGAAAATTTCCAGAGAATATATCTAATCGAAAAAAATAAAGAAAAAAAAGAAAATGAAAAAAGAACAACGAAGAAACGAGAATTCGGAAAAAGAAAATATGTATGCATTCAAAATCGAACTCAAATGCGCGGGGGAGAAGTATTTTCAGGAAATGAGTACGCATAATTTATACCAGAACAAAATTGGCCAAGTCGGCCAATTGATTCGAGCCATTCTGCGCGTTATTTATACCTATCTTGGTAATGATTAGTTCAATAGGAACTTCCTCTGTAATACCTGTGACCTCTTTTGTCCCAATTCTGTCGATTCGTTATCGGAATAAAAGAACTCGTTCGTAAAATAGTATACAGATATTTTTTACCACTTGCGTCAATGAGATTAGATTTTTTCTTTGTAACACAATACATATATATTATTAACAAAAATATACTATATAGTATACGAGTCAGCAATTCGAAAAAAAAGAAAATATAATAAAAAAATATATTACGAATTCAATAAAATAAATTAAATTCGAGACACTATAATTTCTTTTTTTTTTTACTTTCTTTTACCCGAATATAAAGAAATAAAAAGTTATATCGAACAAGGATAATTATTAACTCACACCATATATATATATACACACCACATATGGTGTATATTCGGTAACAATACTAAAAAAGTTTTGCGAAGTAAAAGAAATTTTTGGTACCACCAATAACCTTCTTCGAACCTTAACATCGACTTATTTCTACTACTCTCGTCATTTGATGGCCCCGTCTCCAATCCATTGAGAAGTTTCATCGAAGAGTTGGAATTTTCTATCGGAACATAAATCGGCTTCTGCGAGCGTTGTTTAGGCGACGAAAAGTTAGCAATCGAAGTCTCTTAAGAACCTACGTAGTAGTTATTTACTTCAGAGAGAAAAAGAGAAAAAGAGAGTTCTTTAAGTTTTCCATACAGCGAGAAAAAAAGTTATGATGGGAAATTTTCAAAGTACGATATCAAAGTTTATATCGGACAAAGAGAAACGCACGATTTAATATTAATTCTCGTGTTCTCGTGTATTGCCTGATTATAAATGATTACAAACATTTAACTTGCGATGGAACGACGTCATTCACGAACTTATCGACTGTCTTCCGTGATACGTCAAGAGGAGAAAAATGAAAAAAAAAAAAAAAAGAAATATCCGGAAATCGCGTTGGGATGAGGAGTCTCGTGTCATGCGTCATACACGGAAGGAAAAAACGGAAGAATATATCGCAACGAGAGCATAAAACGTAAAATCGCGACTAACTTTCCAATGTACTTCCCCTTGAAAAGAGGGACATTAAATAACGTGATATTTCGTTTCATATGAAAAAAAAAAAAAAGAAAAAGGAACGTTAAACATTAAATAATATCGATGATCCTAATCGCTTCTGCCTATCATTTAAATTCCATACTTATTTACGAAGATAGTATTTAAGATAAATCGTAATAATACATTACGAAAACTTACGAATATTATCAATGATGTAAAATGAAAGGAACACGAAGAAATTATTAATTAAAATCAAACTTTTGGAAAAGATTACGATTGTCTTGGATTAATAAGAAAAGGAAAAAGGGACAGAAGATACACCCTATTCTCTGTAAATTCTCTAGAAGGAAAAGCGTTATGTTCAACAGATGTCGGTCGTGGGACATTGTAGAGGAAGAAGAAGACGAGGGAGCTTCCCAAGACAAAAATGCCACTTGCGAGGACACATATATATATATATATATATATATATATATATGTATATGTATATGTATGTACGTACGTACGTAAAAGCATCCTCGAGAGAATATCCAATCGTGAGTGGAAAAGACGATGGAGAGGCCAAGCTACACGAAATCTGTTGCTGATGCAAACAGTTTGTTGAGAAAACGAGAAGATCGCTCTTTCTGTCTCTTTCTGTCTCTCTGTCTCTCTCTCTCTCTCTCTCTCTCTCTCTCTCTCTCTCTCTCTCTCTCTCTCTCTCTCTCTTTCTCTGTCTACTTTTATAAAAGTCAGTTATACGTCGAAGTGAAGACAGATAATATCTATCGCCCTTGGATATAAATAAATCGCAAAAAAAATTTTACGTAAATGCAACGCGAACGTGATAAGAACGTACATGGACATATTGGTTTGAAGTAAAGAAAGCATAGGGTATATTTTATTGATAATATTTCTTCTTTCTCGATGGAGAAATTATCGATACGAAGTGAGTAAATATCGGCCAATGTCGTAAACGAAAGATTTCTTTAAACTTTTACTGTGCTTTAGACATTTTTTTTGTGTACAAGAATTTCTAAAATAACGTTTTCTTTATTTTAACTTATCCCTACTTTAACTTATTTTCTTACTGGCACATAATTTTTTTTAACCAATGACTATACCGAGATATCGCGAAAGGTAAAATAAAGCTTGCTGTATAGCATAGTGACACGCAAAATAAATTCAAGAATCGATTCTCCTTGACTTCTTACATATCTCAAAATGCTCATTTCTTCTCCGTTTCTCCCTTTCTCTTTCTTTCGCTCTCTCTCTCTCTCTCTCTCTCTCTCTCTCTCTCTCTCTCTCTCTCTCTCTCTCTCTCTCTCTCTCTCTCTCTCTCTCTCTCTCTCTCTTATTTCACTGTTAAACGTATATAAATTTTTCAGCTAGTAATTAACAACTCCTTCCGAGAATATTCAAAAATTACCGATTTATACTCGTATCATTTTCTTGCTCAAAGCTGATTAGATATATAATCATAATACAAATGCTAAAGAAAATTGGATATTTTTGATTATGACTTTCCATAATTCCGTGATAAAGTAATACAAAGTAACCAGCCGCCATTTTGTTCTCAAACATACATTGCAAAACGCGGATGTATATAACAGGGTTTATCGATTTTCACGTGTCGTGTTCGACACAAGAATAATCCGCCATTTTGTTTTCAATTTTCCCAATCTCGATCTTAAAGTGGGTACACAATCGAAAAAGAAGAGGAGAAATAGGATAACGATAAAATTTCATAGATTGTCAAAAGTCGGTAACTTGACATCTGTACGTATGTATCTATGTACATATGCATGTATATATGTATGTGAATCTCATGAATCGAGAGAGCGCGACTCGCCAGTTTCGAGAGCCCTCCTGAAACATACATCCTTCCTCCCGTCTCCCACCAGTGCTCTTCACCTCATCCTTCTCCTGCTCCTCCTTCTACTCTATCTCCACAGGGTCCATCATCCCTACCAAAACAGAGCGCAGGATCAAGGCTCACGAGGGCATTTCGCTGCGTTCAACTTGGAAGCCCTCCAATGGGCTTCGTTCCCTCTCTCTCCCTCTACTTTTGTCCCTCTTTCTCTTTCTCTCTCGTTCCTTTGCTAAAACCCGTTTTAAAAGTCCGTAGGAATGCGTTCTCTCTGCGCGGGCTGAAAGAGGAAGAGAGAAAGAGAGAGAGAGAGAGAGAAAGAGAGAGAGAAAGAGAGAGAGAAAGAGAGAGAGAGAAAAAGAGAGAGAAAGAGAGGTCTTTCACCTCTCTTTCGCGTGTAAGAGAGCATAGATTTTTCATGGCGAACCTGAGTATGTAAAAATTGGCGGGAAATTCGAAAAACCGATTCGACGATTTGCTCGAGAAAATTTGTCACGATTTCGAAAATCTTCTTATCGATAAGTTTCCTTTCTTTTATCTCTCTCCCTCTCTCTTAAAAAGATTGACAAAAGGAAACGTTATTTCATCACGGCTCGTTCGAAAGTCCGGATGTAAACACTTCATCGTCGTATCTCTATAAATATTTGCTCCCAGGAATCCGCTCTCTCGACCGTAGTCCTTTGCAAAGGACTAAGGTATACGACCGTTTATCTGATACGTATCGTCAGGATTGTAAAGAACGAGGGAAAGCGAGAGATCGGATGGAAGATCGAAAAGATAACGATAAAAAAAGTTCTCTTTCCTCGGAACCGAACACGATCGAAAAGTTTGTAAAATGTATAAATCTCTAGAAGATACTTAACCTATTTTATCTTGTAAAAAAAAAAAGAAAGAAATAAGAAACATCCTACGTGTTATATTGATAAACCGTTGAAGTATCTAAGATCTTTCCTGATCAAACGGAATCGAAGAGTAATCGAAGGAAGAAACGAGCGGAAATTACGATTCCTTTTTAAATCGTTCGACCGATTCGTTCAAAGATACATTTAGCGACCGAATAGAATAACACGGATCGTCGAGTTCGGAGAACGCTTTCATCGTTGTTCTTCTGCACTCTTGGAAATCGACGGAGTTTGAATTTACGAGCGAATAAAATATTCTTGAGCCTTCCAATGTATGTATTTATGTATATATTACAACGGTACAGCATATCTACAAGGTACTCTTACTTTTCTTTCTTTTTTATGTTTTATGCGAACTATCTAATTGCGATATAGGAATAAAATAAAATAAAATAAAATAAAAAAGAAAGAGGAAAAAGAAATTAATAAATACTAATAAAAGTAATAAAATAAATATTGATTACTTAGATAGATGATAAATTCTGAAATATGACGCATTCCGGTGCATTTCGAAGCTTGACAGTAGAGACGCCATTTTGAAACGATCTGCGAAGGAACAACCTACCCCGAGAATCGCGATCGAGCGGTACACAGGAGTAGACCGGATAGATTACTACTACTACTACACTACTACGTAGCTGTTACAATCGAATCCCGTTATCCGGATATCCGAAGGCGTACAGGTTCGATCTGTGCACCGAACGCGTTGATTGGTCGATCCAAATGGCAAACGAAACGAGCGAGAAATTCTCTCGTAACTTTCACGAATTATTTACGAAAACAACGATAATTATAATACGATAAAGAACATCTACTTGGTATCCATAAAATATATTAATAATAATAATAATAATAATAATAATAATAATAATAATAACAATAATAACATTAAAAATAAAAATAATAATAATAATAATAATAATAATAATAATAATAATAATAATAATAATAATAATAATAATAATGCTAGACTCTTACTCCCGACGTTCCTCTTCCCACCCCAACGAACGACCAATCAGCGTCCTCCTTCGGGAGCGTTCGAAAAACTACAAGAGCAAGTACTCCACCTACAAGATTACTCACGCATATAATAATCTGTCGATGATAGATAAATCGAAAATACAGGAAAAGATTTTATCTAATCGGGTCTTCGTTGATCTCCGTATATATATATTACATAATATATATATATATATATATATATATATATATATATATATACGTACATACATATATACATACACGCACAGGGTGAGGTGAGAGAGTTCGTAGCTCCCTCGGTACATCAAAGTTGAGCAGGACTTCGAAGCTGGCGCGACAAGGAGGGAGATGGTGGGAGAGGCAGGCGAGAGAACGATAGATAGAGATAGAGAGAGAAGAGGGGGAGTGAACCAGCGTCCCGCGCTCCCCGTGGAAACGCGACGCCTAGGAATGGGAAGCTTTAACGCGGGTAAAATCCATCGATCAGCCGTTCTAGAACGGGCGAGGTGATCAACCTCGTTGTCCTTCAACAATGACGACGACGACGACAACGACGACGACAACGATGACGAAGACGGCAACTCCCACGATGTACATAAGGATATAAAAACGATGCAATGGGTGAGAGGATAGGTAAGAAAAAAATAAAAGGAAAGGTAGATAAAAAAGGGGAAAAAGAGAAAAGAAAATGAAAAAATAAAACCAAGATTAAACTCCGACGGACTTACCTCGTACTTGATACCATTCAGTCGTAGCCACGTCTCGACCTTGAGGCAGTAAGGCGAAATCGAGGGCAAAAGCGCAGTACGGAAAAATTGATAGAGATAAACAACGTCCTTCTCGTAGTTGGTCTTGTGAACGGTGATGGGCTTCGCCGGTGCGGAGGACGCCGCGGAGGCGGCGGTTCCGCCGCCGGCACCGGCGGCGTCGGCCGTCTCCTCCTTTTTCCCGGCCTCCTCCTTCTTAGCGGCGTCTTTCTCCTCTTGCTTGTTGTCCGGCGGCGTCTCGTCCTTCAGAGCCTCTTTCATTTCTTTCACGTCCTTTATCTCCTTACTTTCGGGCCCGTTATTCTCCGTTTCGGTAGCCATCGTCATTTCGAAACTGATTCTCCTTTACTCTCAATCGACAATTGCCCTTCGTACGCGAAAGTCTTTTTCTCTTCTCTGATATGCGTGTCTTCTCTCCTCTATCTTTATCTCTATCTCTAGCTCTATCTTTCTTTCTTTCTTTTTCTCACGACCGATATGTCTATATATCAAGTATGTTTCGTCTTATAATATATGCGTATCTATGCGTTTGTAAAAAAGAAGCGAAGTATACGCACGAAGAGCGATCGGAACACTCTCAGATCGTAGCAGCAACCACCGACGACTAGTCTCGACGACAGCACGCACCGCACGAACGTAACGCCGGGTACTCCTCGATGCACGTCGTCTCTCTCTCTGCCTTGCCGGCCGGCTCCTTCTCCTCTCGATACCCCCCCGGTGTGTCTACGCCGGAGAGAGCCCCGTCATTCCACTCGGCGACGCTCCCCTCGCTCCCTCTCTCTTTCCCACCCTACCGACCCCCTTCTCCATCCCGTACATACACTCGATCAGCGCTTTCTCTTTCTCTCTCGTACACTCCTTTCGTCCTTCTCGCTCCTGCGCAAGGCCTACGCGAGCGTTCGGCGCATGCGCGAGCGCCACACCCCGCCGCCGTAGACGCCATATTTAATTGCTCCGCCACCCCTGGCTCGCCTTCCTCCTCCTCCTGCCCCTCTTCTTGCTCTGGCTACTCTATACTCTTTATTTCTTTCTTACTCTTCATCTATCTATCTATCTATCTCTATCCCTATCTCTATTTCTCTCTTTCTCTCTCATTCACTTTCAGAGAACGCTGACGCCCTACGCCCTTCGGCAACGTCGCCACCATCGCTGTGCGCGACCAAGGACCCGGCAACGTCGCGCGCAACCGAGAAGAGAGAGAGAGAGAGAAAGAGAGAGAAATGAGAGAGCTATACCAAAGAACACCCTTTTCACGGATTACTTTTTTCCACCTCTCTACGTGCCCAGACCATAGACTTCTTTCTCTCTCTCTTGTTCTATGCTTCGCCCTGTATTTGAGGAAGTACTTGCGAGCTGGATTCTATGATGCTTTAGCTAGATTCTCTCTTTTCATTCTCTCTCTCTCTCTCGCTTTCTCTTGCTCCTTAAAAATTCCCTCTGCCGGTATGGAAGACATGTATCCTCACACATCCCTCGGAGACAAGGCATCGACTTTTCCAACCTTCTTACCAATCTCGTTATCATCGATATTGAAAGGAAAGAGATTAGTAAGATTGTTTGGTAGTATTAAAAAGAATCTTTTCGTCGCTTAGCACACGCCCTCGACATTGGCCATGCTGGACATCAAATCGAATTCGTTTGAAAGGGGCTGTTAGCTTACGTTGCTCCGCGTTTTGCTAAGGGTAAAGAAGGGTCCGGCTTAATGAATTTCCAACGAACAGATTTAGAAACGCTTATTATGTAGATACATACATATGCCACACGTATGTATTTATGTACATTCGTATTTGTTCCATGTACATATTCGCCAGTATAAGATAGGGGTGGTGATACATGTACACGCATATGACTTTTCAACCCTACTGGAATAGTAAGAAACATTCGTAAAACGTTAGCTGGCAATGTAATTTAATATATATGATCCAAAAGCACTGAATCGAATTACATCAGAATGAAAAATACGCTTCTCATTCTTTAATCTCGTCCAATCGTCAAAAAGTTTCAATGATTTTTGACATACCAGAGGAACAAACTAACGAACGAACCAACGAACTGGATGGATATCTTTATTGTTTACCAGAAAAAACGAAGGATCACAAGTCACGCATGTCATTCTTATTTCTCATCTTTTTTTATTCTTCTCCTTCCCTCTACTTTGTATCTCTCTCGGCGGTTACTTTGAACGTTTTATGATTAAGATAGCTGCCCCTCTTTCTCTTTCTGTGTTTCTTTCTCTCTCTCTCTCTCTCTCTCTCTCTTTCTCTCTCTCTCTCTATCTCTCTCGCTCTCTTTCCCTTTATTTTTTTCTCTCTCTCTCTTCTGTCTTTGAGATAATTGTAATCGCATGAAGCAGCACGCTATTTGTCTACGTTGCTTTTAATTGACTGACAGACCAAAAGAATTCCCTCGAGGAAAATAGTAGAGATAGATAGATAGAGATAAAGAGAGAAAGAGAGAAAAAGAAAAAACTATATTAATCTATCTTTCTCATTCCTTCTATTATCGAAAATAAATTCTTTGGTTCTTGGTTTCGAAATATCGTGAAACATTTCTCAATATTCAAGATATGTATCTGTATATAAACATGTTTAAAAGTACCCAAGTGATATATTATGAAAAAAAATACATTGAGAATGATTCCCGTCGTACCACTGATTATTTTATACGATGAGAAGAAAAAAGAAGCATCGTTCGATTTTCGCGAATCATGAGAACGGATTCGTGAGCGAGGTTGAAACTCTTTTGTACTTTAATTCTCGTACTATATAGAAAAGATAGGGTGTGTTCCGGGGCTTCCTCACGATCGAACAAGGATACTTTCCTCGGTTATATGTGCAGATATACTCGAGAGAAAGAGAAGAAAAAAAAAGATATATATATATATATATATAGAGAGAGAGAGAGAGAGAGAGAGAGAGAGAAAGAGAGAAAGATCTCCAAAAGTATGGAAATGGTCAAAGGATAATCCTTTATAGATAGGTAAAGACATCACACCATTTATATTGTATATATATACATATATATATACATACATACATACATACATACATATATACATAGATACTCGTACTATTCGTCGTTCCTTTTCGGTTCCTCACGATCATAAAATTTTCTTCTTGGTCCTTTTCCTCCTTCCTCTCGATCGTGAAAAAATTCAGAAAAATTGAAGAAAAGACAAAAAAAAAAAAAAAGAAACACATCAGTCTTTCACATCACAGTCAGTTTGTACATACATACATACATATGTACGTACTGTCGCGGATCGATATCGAGACAGTTCATTGTAAATACGCAATACATTTTATTCAATCTTATACATGTCATCATATTATAAAATATCGAAGATTTTTCAATTAAGATCGATTTGCCGTTCGCTTTTCTCCCCTCTTCCTCCTCCTCCTCTTCTTCTTCTTGTTATATTGTTTTATCCTGCTGAAATCGGATCTATATCGTAAAAGAAAAATGAAAAAAAAAAAAAACAAAAAAAGAAGAAAAAAAAACAAAAAACGAAAAAACGAAAACGGAGTGAGAAGAGAAAGATCACTAAGATAAATTTCGATATTAAATTATAAAATTCTTTATAGAAATATACAAACGTCGACAAATTGTGTTTGTCTTTTAAACGAATATACATATACATATACATATATACATATATATATATGTATATATATATATATATATATATATATATATATATATATTATTGTTTTTCCTAATTTTTTATATTTTTATTTTTTTATGTATTCACTATCATCACGTACATTCTCGTCTAAGTATCTTATTACGTACGATTTGATTTTGTCAAATTGTTTTCTCATATGCAAAAAAAAGGAAAAAAAAATACAAAAGAAAAACAAAAAAGTATGTGTTCTCTTTTGTCGCATATAAAAATGTACATGTTACATGGAGTGGAAAAAATACATGCGTACGTATATATGTATCTATGTAGAGTCTGTGCTTTTTGTTTCTTTTTTGTATCTTTTTCTTCGTCTGTAAAAAAGTTCGTGTAAAATCAACGTTTGCTTCGACATATAGAAAACTCTCCTAAGAGTCAGTATGCATGATGTGTATATGTGTATATATATATATATATATATATATATATATACACTCATATACATATGTATATGTATGTATGTTGTATATATTAATTTCTTGGCTACGATATTACGTTATATTCGTTAAGTATACATAATTAAATTTAATGACCCGAATATAATTCATTTTTTTTTTCACCTACTTTAGTTTAACTTCATTCTATCTGTTAAAAAATCATTTTATTTTGTTTCTTTTCATTTTTCTTTATTGAATTTTTATTTCTCTTTTTTTTTCTATTCGATTCCATTGTGAATTGACAACGATCCTCGTTCTTTCATTGATTTTTTTTTTCTTTTTTATTTTAACCTTTTAATGGACCATTTCTTTATACTTTCTTGCACTTTCTTCTACGAGAAAGATACATATGTCGAAATCTTCATCCATTCAAGGGCTATCGGAAAAATTTACGAGCACTACTTTGTTCTAAGATCCCTATCGGTATTCTAATCTGATTTACTCATCGTCAACGGCGTATTTCATGAAAAATTTTATTGCATAACTTTTTCTTTAAACGATATAAATAAATTGTATATTCGTCATCGCGTTGTGTTATCTTTCCACTAACGTTCGACGAAGTTAAATCAATTTTTATTTTCTTACGTTAATCGTCGTAAAACTATAAATTAATTGCCACTTCTCTTCAATTAAATAATAAGATAATTTTTATCTTTCTTTTCGCGTTAAATGAACATGACGAAGTTCTAAAAAAGTTAACTACGAAGACGGATTTGCAGAACTTACTTTACGATATCGATGTATTATACTCGGAATACAATGCGATAATATATTATCAAAAGTGCAGCCTACATTTACATATTTATATAAAAAATGTAACAGTGCAGAGAAAGTTGATAAGCTTCGCACTTCTGCTTTTTTCCTTCTTTTTCTTTTTTTCTTTTATCTGTATATATGTAATTATATTTTATATGCATGAAATATGGAAAGTGTTCTTATATTTATGTATATGTATATGTATATATGTTTGTATGTATGTGTGTGTATATATATATATTGGGGATATATATATATATTGTGTATATATATGTACGTAAATAAGGAATAATAAAGTATTTTTTTCCATAATTTTACCCTGTATGTGTGTGTGTTTTTTTTAGATGCATATACGCTTTTTCTTTTCAATATATACTATTACACGAAACAAATTACACGCAATGAATAGATGAATAACAATTTGATGATTTTCTTTCTATACATATATCTACTCTCTTCGAGACAAAAATCGACAAATCTTTTTTTTCATTATTGTAAATCCCAAGATTAGCCTGTATCGAACAGTTAAAAAATCTTCAATTTCATTAATTAAGACGTTCTTACGTGCTATTTGAACCTATTGCAAAAAGCAATAAGTTTAAGAAAAAAATAATAATTAAAAAAATTATTTTCATAAACATGTTATTAGTGTGTCGTGCTCGCTCGAACAAAGACACCGCACATGCATGCAAATTTCACACGCACACATGCACGAAAGCGAATAATAATAATAATAACAATAATAATGATAATACTAATAATAAGAATGATAATAATAATAATAATAATAATAATAATAATAATAATAATAATAATAATAAGAGGAAGAATAAAAATAATAATAAATTCTATCAATAAATTCTAATCTTCGTGAATCAGTGCAAATTCGCTTTCTCTACAGTGTTCGCAGAAATGTTTTATATTTAAGACAATTACGTATTTACAAACGAGAAGAAATTAAAAAAAAAAAGAAAAATAAAAAAAAAAGAAATGATGGACGTATAAGATATTAGGCCAAAGCGAAGAAAAAATCGACGTAAACGTCGTGAAATATGTATCTTATGAATATAAATATAAATATAAATATAAATATAAATATAAATATAAATATAAATATATATGTATATGTATATGTATATATATATATATATATATATATATATATGTATATATATATATATATATGTACATAACACCTATTACGTATATAGGCTAAAATGAAATTTTGTTAATAAAAAAGACAAAGCAGCAGCTTATTTTTTTCTTATTTACTATTCTTTTTTTTTGTTATAGCTTTTCATTATGCTTCTGCTTTCTCAAAACGCGATTTACTTACGTCAGAAGTTACTATCACATCCTAGGAAGGTCACTGTTAAGGAACGAGTTACCCGGGCAATAATCATATTTTCTGTTCTTTTCTTTTCTTTTTTACAAGTACTCCCGATTACCTCGTTCGGTCTCAGTTTCAACAATCTGTAATCGTTTAAATTAAATTCATTGAAGAAGGAAAAAATCAAATCTGCTTTTTCTCTATCACGAATATACGATAAGTATATGCTATAATTAAATGTATAATATATAATACTAATACTAATACTAATAATAATAATAATAATAATAATAATAATAATAATAATAATAATAATAATAATAATAATAATAATAATAATAATAATAATTATAATTCGTAGCAAATAATCGTCTATCATACGCTTAATCGTAATATGCAAATTAGAGAAATTAGACTCCATGTAAAATGTAATCTCTCTATATTGTGCGCCAGATTACACATTACACCTTGTTAAATTACATTAATAATATTTAAACGCACGTATATATCGCCGTAAGAATATACATACGTGAGAGAATGAGAACCGTCGTTGGTAAAACTATCTTGTTTTGTCTTTTGTTAGTACTATATTTTTCTTTAAAATCAATACGATCGAGTCTTTTTTTGAGAGATTTTCTATTAATAAGTATCCGAAATCACTCGATCATTTCTATATCAAATACATGATCCTACGAATTCGATCGAATTTAACAATAATTATAATAATAATCTCTTGTTTTTAAAAATTCGACTAATGCATATAAAAAAAAACCAATCGATTATTTTTTTTCTCTACATTTATTAGACTCTACGAAAATGTTTGATCGGCTGGTGACTATAATCAAGCTTTCCAAGTTAAAAAAGTATTCGCATGATCATTCTTATAAATATGTTTGTATACGTGCGTGTGTGTACGTTTTTCTGGTATGTGTTTGTGTTATTTATAAATCCATCGAGCAAAGATAAAAATTCGATTGGAAATGATTCAATTGATGATTTGACAGTCATACGTTTATAATTCGTTGTACCTACATATATCATACTGTGTAAAATATAATATAAATAAAGGAACGTGCTATGTATATAACTTTGATTTTTGACCGTTGCTTGAAAGTGTTACGAGATATCGAAATGGAAATGTTATTATTCTAAATACAATTATTTATTTATCTTTTTTTTTATTACCAACAAATTTTATAAAAAAGGATCAAGTTTACATTTCCATAAAATACTAATTAATTATTCGAACTAATATCTCATATATTCGTATCGATATCTATCTATATAATGCTTTCGTCGTTTTTATTTCATTTGTTGCCGCTTCCCCCACCCCATGTCCCCCTATCTATTCGCCAATTCGTAAACATAACACGTTCCTATAAAAATGCGTTCTAACGAACTTCCGCAAAGATCTCTTCGCATTTTTGATAATATCAATGTATAGTTGAAACAACACCGATCTATTCGATAATAGTCACTGCTATGAATCATAGGTAATGGTTGACATCCTGCATCGCTATCAATAACTTAGCACGATATATTTATCCCGGTAATAAAGCGTACGTAGAAAACGTTATCGCACTAACAACACAGTTAACCGTGCAAATGATTAAATGAAAAAAACAGAAAGTAAAAAGAATGAATGAATGAACGAATGAATGAATGAATGAATGAACGAATGAATAGATAATTGAAAAGAAGAAGATGGAAGATTAATGAATGTTTCGAATAAAAAGCTTGATTATAATCGAGAACATCTATACGATAAAAATGAAACGATCGTCTTTCTTCGTAATACGACGATCAGAGAAGATACTTTTTCCACTACGTTAGTCAAACGTTACTCTATTTTCTTCTCTCACTCCTTCGTCCTTTTCTTTTCTCCCTCCCGCTCCTCTCTCTCTCTCTCTCTCTCTCTCTCTCTCTCTCTCTCTCTCTCTCTTTACCTATCAATAATAACGATACACATAAATATAAGCCTTACGGGCCTAACATAAAATTTTTAATCGATAATCAACGTAATTTCTTTGAACGTAATTTCTTTTAAAAAATCGTTATTTCTTTGAAAAGAGAGAGAAAGAGAAAGATAAGAGGAGAGAGAGAGAGAGAGAGAGAGAGAGAGAGAGAACACGGTCACGAACAAAGGATTCACTCGGTTCTTCGACAATGGAGTATTGTTTGAACAATAATTAGCTGCCTAAGAGTGCGTCTGTATTTAGACGTAGAATTCTATACCTCGGGTGAGTTTGGAGTGGTCGTGTTGATATGATCTGGTAAACAAATCCTCAGATCCCGCTCGTCTAACTCACTCTCAGTGTCGATGCTAAAACTTCGAACGGGTTGATGATCACCATGGCCGGTCCAACGTTGTTTCCAACTTTCTAACCTCATGACCTGTGAAAATATATAATACAAAACTGTAATGTGTACCATTCGATTCGTTCGATATCATCGAGCGTCTTCTTCGTTTTTCCTCGTCCTATTTCTGTCATTCTGTCCTTCGCTTATCAAAACAGCAACAAAAATTTATACTCGGGCAAACGATTTTTCCTAAAAACGACGCTAGATCGATAACGACGAAATCGTTTTTATCGACACTGATGATCATATGATCCTATTTCGTATACATTATAAAAATTATTCTTACGATCGAGATATAACATTATTATATACAGTATCCGTTTGAACTTGCTTACATTAGCAATGATATTATTATCAATTTATAAACGATAATGAAATCTTTAATATTATTTGACATATACGTCATATACGAAATACGAACGTATGAACCGATTTTATACGACCACCCTACATTTTCTAAAAATGAACGAACGAAGCCTCTTATATGTAATACTTTGTTGTATTTTTGAATGATCTTTAAGATCGATTCCTACGATTTACGTTAGTGTTATTCTACTGATAACAATGGCGACGCAAAATAGTGCAAACGACACATGCGGCTATTATTGTATGGACGATGCGACATTCTTGTGCTTATGATTAATTACAGCATCGGCTAAGCGATATCATAACGAATTACGAAAGAAATTATTCGTGCGTATATGTAGCGCGATTGAAAAGTAAAAACATTGAAATAAAATGAGGAAATAAAGTAAGAAAAAAATAAAGAAACGAACGAAAACATGTGAAATATATGTATGTAGGATAGTGATACAAACATGCAGTATTATCAAAGACCCAATACCTATTAATTATTATAATTATTATTATCATCCGCTGGAAAATAGGAATAAGAAAGACGTAATATTTGGTTATAATTAATAATTTCAAGATACACGTATATATTTCGCGAACCGTCTTGACTAACAACCGACTTGAGAGGTAGCGTAGGAATGCCTATGATTATTTACATTACGAATTCTTATATACAATCTTATACATCTATGAAAGTCAAAACTAAATGACACGAGATAAACAAATCAAGAAAAAAACAAGAAAAAAAGATACGATTCCTTTCGTGGAACTCTACTTATTGTTATCGTAATATATTTTATTTCGAATAATATAATGAAAAAAAATATATGTTCCAAGATTATATAATTGTAATAAAAATAATAGAAAAATACACGAAAGATAGTGATTAGACTAATACGACTAATTATTAACGAATAGAAATGTATAATAACAACGAATTTTTGAAAATTTCACAAGTAGGTATATACCATGCTACGCATATGAAATGATAAAAAATAATGCTTACAGATGGGTAAAGACTTACTCGACCCAGCGCCAAGGCTCAGTCTCCGGGCTGGTGATTGGCGTAGGGAACTAAGGAGACAGAGATAACACAGCAGTAGAGGGTTAGTTTTACAGAAACGATTAGATCCTTCTATTAGTATTAACGTAGTGCCTTGGTACCTTTATACACTAAGGATTAGCAGTGTAGTCCTTCTTGTTCTCATTACACGCTTTACGTAATATCTTCCAACATGAACAAAAGTTATCATATTATTATTTAATAAATTCTATATATCCTAGAATTGTCTTCAAAGTATTCCGACTTAATATTTCACTTAACTCTATAGTATGTGTATTCTCTATGCTGTGCTAACTCTCACCAACTAATGCAACATTTTCAAAGGGCAATGGGTGAGACGGATGAATTTTTAATGAATGTTGTCAACGATCAATGTTGAACTTGGCTCTATTAAGAACGTTATTAGTAATAATATATTATCTTTTACAAAACTATACACAAAACTATATAAAATATTACATATATTCTGTCTAGAAAAGCGTTAATCTAACAATGTTGTTACATACTTCTGTGAATAGATATGAAGAAATAAATGGTGTTTAATGGTAACAATAGCTTAATATAAACCAGCGCAGTGGCAATGTATAAAAGCATCTTTTATGACTTGATGTGCCATAATTTGATACTTATATCTGCAAAAATGAAATATATAAAGAAAAATAATCACTTGAGAAATAAGTAAAAGCTGTGTGAATAATTTTGGCCTTAGCAAATTCGGAATGGGATGAACTTTCATTCAAAGGAAGTCAATATCACGATAAACGATAAATGACGTAACGTACTGCGTCCTTAATGCATAGAGGTACCTGTTCGATCACATTATTTTCACACACGATGTCACAAAAGCTGTGTTGGTGTGATTATGTATACCAACTGCAACTAATAATGGATGCTACAAATATACTCTATATATAAATAAGTAAACTATATACTGAAACGATAAAAATGCGTTCGTTCAGTCTCGTGTACACGTGTGTGTCAAAATGTAGTAAAGTCTCTAATCTAAAGGATTGTTAGAACGAGGAATGACCTTCCACCAAAGGCTAAAACTGAGAAAACATATAGATGTTATGAATGAAAGTTATAAACGATAAGATTAAACGTATCCAAAACCGATCGAATTATTTTTCATCTTGCCGTTATCATGTATTCAAATTTATGTAAGTTTATAACTGAAAGCAATGTCAATACTAAGCGTGGTAATTAGCGTTACATTGCAGTAAGAGGTGCAATTTGTGCATGACATTATTTATGAGTGTAACACAATAATTATTGTTACAGTAGAAAAGAAGCACAATTTACAATACCTTTTTGCCCCACTGACGTTTTACAATGAATACACACCAATTAATAATTTTACAAATTTTACTGGTATGATTTTAAAAATTTGTGCTTACAGTAACATAAAATTATAGAAAATAACAACTATATATATACATATGTATATATATATGTATGTATATGTATATATATATGTATGTATATGTATATATATGTATGTATATGTATATACATATCACATTAATTATCCATATTTTTGTACAGGTCAACATTTAAAGACATGCACAAAAATTTAGAAAATATTTTTTATCTCTGAAGTTATTCACAATTGGATTGAAATTCATATAAATAGAAAATCTTTGATATGGGTAGGATGTGCATCAAATTTGGAGGCAAACATGTAAAAAAAAATGCATGAAAAGCAGTACCATTGAATATTAGTAAGAACATTAAATAAGTGATATTTTGATATCTTAATTTTCAGCTTTTATATATAAACATTTTATCCTATTCTCAAAGTATTAGTGAGTTGTTATGTGTATGAATCAAGTAGAGAAATAACCAAATTATAAAAACTTAGTTCGTATTACGCTATTAGATAATACATCTTTACTCTGTTCACTATTTAAACTTATTACGAGAAGATATGCGGGGGTTTTCAATATTTACGAACTACAAGCTTAACATCTTCTAATTTTTATACGCATATATGTAGACATAACGTCTATTTATATCTTGGGGTACTAAGAAACGATTGTTAATCTATAGGCTCCTACAGTTACAGCTACTTCTATATAATCTGTCAAAAATTACAGGTTTTGTATTTAAATACAATAAACGTAATAATAATTTTTAATTAAAAAATAATAAACTTTCGAATTAATATCTTTAAGCTAATATGAAAAATTGATATTCTAACTAATCCTAATTTTCTCTTTAAATAGCATTCCTTGTAGAGATCATATTAGGTTTATTGTCGTTCATATGCAAAAAACTTACCACCTTATCTAGTAATATACGAATAATAATGATAATGACAGATGTGATTAACGAATATTATCCAAGTTTGTCATGATCATGATCATAAATGACAAAACTTCACCCCTTACTGCAACTTTTAAAATTGCTTCTATGTGATGCAATTAATAATATAACTCTGTCTAGCTTATTCTCAATCAATTTTCTCTACTTACCTCTGCTTTTAGTTCCGCAACTTTATCTTGGAGTTCTCTTACTCTCTCACTGTCATCTAAATTATTTCTTAGCTCACCTTCCGCGTGCATTTCTTCGTTCTACAATGAAAATAAAAAAACACAAAAAAATAGAAAAAAATATATATATATATATCAAGAAAACAATAATTAACCCTCTATGGGGCGAATTTTTGTTTTAAATCCAAAAAAATTAAATTAAGATTTATGCGCCATCTCATGAAAAAAGCTATAATTATTTGGTAAAATCTCGATAAATTAAAATGTGACCTGAAAGTTACACGGGCCCATAGAGGGTTAATAAGAAATTTGATTAAATCAAATCAAATTACCTTTAATTCGAGCAAAGAAATTTTCTGCGTAAGCTCGGCAACTTGTTGAGCATGTTCAGCATCACGTATCCTAGCCATCATTGTCTCATCTTTTATTTTCGATTCCAAATCGGCGTACTTACGCTGTTCATCTCGCAACTTGGCAGCGAGAACTTTTTCCGCAGCACGTGCATTCTCCAATTCTTCCTTAAGTACTTTCCCATTTTCATCTTGCCTACGCAATTGATTTGTAGCGACCTGTACTTGAGTTTCGAGTTCCATGACCTTAAGCCTAAGTTCTTTGACCTCAGTAAGAGCTTCCATCTCTCGAATTCTGGTGGTCATCAGATCTTCCTCGTACTTTTGTACTTCGTGACCTCTATTTTCCCAAAAAAGTAACTTTTTCGGTGTTGAATCCGCTGCTGGAGCGGATTGAGCAGATCTATGCTCCTGTAGATGCCTTTGCCACGCAGCACTCAATTCTATAACCCTTTGTCGGAGATCCTACGAGAACATCATAGTTATAAAAAAAAAAGAAGATCTGGTATGATAAAAGAAGCGTAAACGAAATAAAAAGATAATAATTTTTACCTTCAAAGAGAGATTCGCTTCTGCCTCTCTGAGTTTAACAGCGATCAGTTCTTCCTGCAGATGAGCAACAGAATTATCAGGTGTTGATTCGCGTAAAGTCTTTTTGTCTTGTTCCAATTCCTGTATTCTGGCCCTAAGTTCCCTGATCGTTACTCCATTTTCAGCCTCGCTTAGTCTGACCCTAACCAATTCCTCTTGTAGGCACTGTATCAGTTCCTCCTTTTGCGATAAAGCTTCCTGCTTCAACAGGATCTCGTCGAGCGACGATTGTCGCGAGTTCACGTTTTCCTCTAAAAGAAGAGACAACGATCTGAGTTCATCGTGGGCTTGTTCGAGCTGATGACTGGTCTCAAGATGCGTGTGTCGAAGGGCAGCCAATTCCCTTTGCACTACAAACGCAGTTTCCTCTTCTTCCGCACGAGAAACTTGACCTCTCACTAATCTGTCGGCGAGCTCAGCAGATTCGGCCTCTAAAAGTTCAGTTCTTTGCCTGAGTAATCTATTTTCCGCCCTGAGTCTCCGTAATTCTACCATCTCTTCTTGCTCCTTCATCTTGAGTACGGTATAATCCTTCTCCAGCTTCTTCATCCTCTTTGGATTTATTTTCATGCTGTATGCCAGATTCATAAGTACGTCCGGATCTTTCTCAGCTTTGCTCGGTAATTGTTTCTGGAAAAACTGCATCAAATATTTCGCATTACGCAACTTTTTATTTATAATTTACACACAATTTACTATTTACAACGATATTCTATCTTTATCAAACAAATATATATGTATCTATATGTATTATATATATATATATATATATATATATATATATATATATGCATTATATATATATACATACGCATATATATATATATATATATATATATATATACATACGCATATATATATATATATATATATATATATATATATATATATATACACACACACATACGTGTTTAGTCGATCGAAAAGCGAATGTTTAAATAAATACACACAGAAAAACGCGAGCTCGGTATCTGTAAAATGGAAATATATATTGTTGCTAACCGACCTACTTCTACTAACGCGTAGGCGTGACTTCATTGACAAAAGCCGTCTCGCACATCGATCTACCACGATGAGTTACGTACTCTCACGCCGCCAATAAAGTATTAACACCGTTCACTGTCCTTCGCTATAAGTTTATGAAGTTGAAAGATGTTAACCAGCTTCTGCATCGAATTGAAACTGCTTAAATAACGTATTCAGATAACACACAAGTGTTTTATCAAGTAAAAATTATACTAATCTATAGATAAGTAGATAAATTATCCGACAGTGAACGCATTAATCGCTTTAATATATACACTTGGACTGTCCAGCCACGTGAAAATCATCATTACCTTCAACATGCCCTCCATATCCAAACTTAGTAAATCCTCCTTTCCTAAATGCAACATAGCCAGCGCAACTTTGAAGATTATCTCCATTCCTTCGGATAGGAATACATCAAAGATACGACAGGCGAGGGGTAGTCCCAGTGCCGTGGTGAACAGCGTGAGAAACCAAGAGGAGGCGTACATCGAAGTATGAAAACCTTGAGCCGTGAAATGAGCGTGTAGTTCGGGATGCGTATCGGCGACTAAATGTTCTAATTGATACATGCACACCCCTAATTCTGCCATACTCGGCTTAAACATATCTCGCAAACGATACTCTTGCATAAGCGCTACTAATACTGCAAAAGCTTCTTCCTCTGGCATTTGCTGCAACAAGCCGTTAAAAAAGAAATCGTTGAAAACAAAGGTAAAATCGGTATACTGTTTTTTCTATTTCTCTTTTTTTTTTCTTTTTTCTTTCTTTTTCTTTCTCTCTTTCTCTCTCTCTCTCTCTCTATTTCTTTTTTATATTATTTTGGATAACGGTCAGGAAGATATCCATCGCGTGTTATCCGTTATAAAAGGAACACAATACTGCACCTGCATAAGAAGCAATCCTACAATGAATCCCGAACCTTGGCAGTAGCCCACTTCGCGATCATGAAGACTATACGCTTTCATAACATTAAACAAACTCTCCTGACCAAGACCATCTTTTTCCTTAAAAAAGTCATGTTCAGGATATGTTCTCGCTATATCTCTCCTGATAATCCTCTCGCAGGCTGACGTTGCTTTGATATATTCTGCGAACTGTTTTTTTACAGGAGAATCGTGTGCGCCGCTCAACAATTGCCAGACGATACCCCTAAAATGTTTTTATACTCTTAAATCTCTAAATATATCTAACTACGCTAGACAAAGCACCGTTTAAAAAAGAGAAATAACAAGTAAAGAAAAAACTTGTCGACTATTATAAACTAAGAAAAAGAAGATGCATAGTTCTATTATCGTTGTTGACATGAACTACGACGACGACGATGACGACGACGATGCATATGCGTGTTCGCATATGTCCTACTTTTACGACATCACTATAGTTATGCAATATACAATATGTACAAGAAGGTAATCTTCTCTCTTTTTCTTTTTCTATCTCTATCTTTAATAACTATCTATTTTTTTAATTTTCTTCTTTCAATTTACCTGAAGTGATGGGGTATACCCTGTCGGACTAATTCTTTGACAAAATCTTTTCTCTTCTTCCAATGATAATCCCAATCGGAAACTATGTGACCCCACAAACTCCAGGTGTTCTCTTCACCATCGGCAGTCGTGTGGCGTCGGGGTGCGGCATCTCCGTTACCTCCGCTACCCCCCGACGCCACGGACACCTGCGATGTGTCCGAACCTTTCCTACTATGATTACTCTGAAGAGAGTTAAGCGACTTTGCATCCGACTCGATGAGCCTGTAAATAAAATATTTACTCAAATGACTATGCTTATAATTTCAAAATGATTCTTTAAGAATTTTAAATAGCAACGAATTTATGATCGAATACAATGGTAAAGTAATTGAAAGGCATAACAAAGAAAATAATTACGATTTAAAATAGAATCATTTTCTTCGAAAGATTCATCAGAATTCGTTGATCATAAATTTGAACGTGACCAGACGTCGCAAAGAGAAGAGAATCGTTAAGAACGCATTTGAATGTAAATTTAGGTACCTATTGGCTTCCTCCAGCTTAGCTAGTAGAGCCAGCTCGTCAATAGGAATTTCCTGAGACGAATTTATCCTCTCCTCCTGATAAAGTTCCGACGACGGGTTCGGAAATATTTTGTCGGAATGCAAAATACCGCACTGGGAAGACTGTTGTTGTTGTTGTTGTTGTTGTTGTTGGTGGTGGTGGTGGTGGTGGTGGTGCACAGTGGTGCATAAACGAAGCAGGCTCATCAGCTGAGGTCCATGACGCGTCGACCCTAATTGTCCTACTGGAGTACCGTTGTTGTTATTACCTTCTCGAGTCCTGAAACAATTTCAATATTCATTAAAAAAGTGTGAGTATTTTGAACAAATACGAAGCATCACGCTATATGATGCTTCAACACGTTTTATTTAATTTAATTAAATGTTTTCTTTTTGTTTTGTATGATAAGACGAGGAGACAAATTTATGATCTCGTTCACAAAAATACGATCTTATTATGTCATAAAAAGAAGAAAAGGAAAGAAATCACAAGATTACGTACGACTCCATTAAAACTGTAACGACTTTGAAAAACATGTTCGTACGATGAGGACGATCGGGAGTTGAATAGAAGCTTAACATTTTTATAACACGCACGAAGATCAAATCCCGGCAAAATGCGAGCTAACGGATTTTATTAGCCTTCGAAGCAATTCTGCTGATAGGGAAACGCCCCGAAGTTACGTTGTTGCACAGCCAATGGAATGCTGACCAATCGTTCTATACATATATCCGTGATAAAAGAAAATAAATATACATCTACATGTACACCGTTGTCGTATGAATGGAAGAATTCGACGATTTTCCGTAAAAGAATCAAAAAAACAAAATTTCGCTTTGTATTTCCCGCGCTTTCATCGTCGCAATCGTCGTCGTCATCGTTCATCTTGACATACGATTTACGCTCAACAAATTTTCAATAAGAGATTCGATTTTTTCCGCGCTAATTTTCAAGCGAATTCTCGAATTCAAACTACTTCTTTTCATTTCTTTTTCATTTTTTTTTTTCTGTTTCTCTCGACTTCAGATTTTCTCGACTCTTCAACAATTCCTGGAGTTTTTCTTTTCCGACATCATTGGATCGAGTGCAATAAAGCGTGGCATCGTTAGCGCGTTGTTGTTGTTCGTTATAACTCTTATATTCCTGCCTACAGCCCTTCTCAAAACGGCAGTTAACGATGCTGTGGTACAACAACGGCGTTCGTTTCGAGAGACCAACGAACGCTCCAAGCAATCTGGTGTTCTCTCTCTCTCTCTCTCTCTCTCTCTCTCTCTCTCTCTCTCTCTCTCTCTCTTTCTTCTTTTTCTCGATGAGAAAAGACAGAGAAACAGAGATACAGAGTTATTCTGGATGCTGACGATACTAATAAAATGTTAGTGTTCGCTTTATGGTGCGTTACATTTAGTAAATATATGTAAATCACGAATGCAATATACGAAAATATGTATATAGTTCGTTTATAAAATAATATAAAAAGGATTTGTAAAATAATACGAGAATAATATTGTAAGAATGATATGATAATAAATATGATAAAGATCTATCTTTTACTGAAGAAATAAAAAGAAAAAAAAGAAAAATGGAAAGACAAATATCTATCCTTGAGAAATCTATCTCGTTAATTTCTACCTTTTGGATAATTTATTCCGAATAAGTCGAGCAGTCGCAGGTGTCAGGATACCACGTAGGACCATAAAGATCTTATGTGGTGGTGGTAACGAGTCCATTCCATTCTTCGTTTTGCTTATCTTTACGTTCATTCTCGGCTTTTCCTGGCATCGTAAAACGGTGCCTTGACGATTCCACTCGTTAGCAACGCACATTCCAACAAACGCATTCATCTTTGAAATATTGATAGAAAACTTTGTTAATTTTTATATTCTTCAATTATATTCTTTAATTTAAGACGTTCATTGTTTTGTCATTAGTCAACTTCTTCTTATGAAATTTAAAAAGTCCAGTTCCAAAATGGAGTCTTGATATTTCTCACGATCGATCGATCGTTGATCCACGAGTTTTAATTCATATGTTTGGAAAAAGCTGAACAGGTGTTTACAGCAAAGGAATTTACTCGCTGTCTTCTACTGTCCTATAGATAATTAGATACATAGATAGATGATAGATAAATAGTTAAATAAATAACTACCTTTGAAGAGAAAGAGGAAACAATTAGCGCGTGTGAACGAATTACCGAGAGAGATAACAAGTTAAATCCGCAAGCATTCTTACGTAAAATGAGACGTACCGTAAACCAGGACAAGTATATACCTATGTGTATATATATATATATATATATATATATATATATATATATATTATATATATATATATATATCTTCAAGCTACGACAAGAATAAAATTTCTTTTTTGTATAGATCAATTGATCGACGAATTGCAAACACGCGAAAAAAAATATATCATTCAACATTTTTTTTATTTTTGTTTTCAAAGAACATTGCAGTCAACACACAAACAAAAAGAGAAAAATTTTAATTATAAATCATTTCATTCATTCATTATCGAATATTTCCTAATGGACCAGGATAATCCGCATCGTTGAAAAATCATAGATCGTAGAAACTTTTCCTTATCTATCAAGAATCTTACGTTCTCGAATACTTTCATAATTCTCGCTCGAAATTTCTCTTTCTCTCTCTCTCTCTCTCCCCTCTTTTTTCTTATAGGAAAGGGGGAAGTAAAAGAAAAAGAAGGAGAAAAAGAAGAAGCGAGAGGCATTCGATCGGTCATGCATCCTAGTTTTCAACCGTGTTTAGAAGCGTAATATTACGATTTAAGGAATCGCATCGTTCGGAACGAGTAAGTGAGAGAGTAATAATAATAAAAAAAATGTAACAAAAAAAATAGAAAGAAGAGAGAGGGAGGGAGAGTGTAAGGAGAGAAAGAGAGAGAAAGAGAGAGAGAGAGAGAGAGAGAGAGAGAGAAGGGAGAGAGAGAGAGAGAAAGCAGAGTATTATTACATATCACGTTTCATCGCGTTCGCACTCCTTTCCTTGCAAGACATTTAAAGCCACCATGGCCGATGTACAACACGTACACATATAAATACATATTTGCATAAATCTTTCCCTAATATTTCCTACCCACCCACGATAATAAAAACTATAAATAAGAACAAACAAAAAAATAAAAGAAAGAGAGAGAGAGAGAAAGAGAGAAATAATTATAATTTCAGGATATTAATTATATCCTGAAAAAAAACTCGATATCACTCGAGTCCTATTCCCTGGAGAATTCTCTTTTCGTTTTTTTGGCTCCGCCTTCTTATCGCGAATCTTCCGTCATAGTTCGTAGCATCCTTAGACGTGAAGATCCAGGTCGATTTTGTTGGTCCATTGCACTGAAGATAAGGACAGCATCCGAGTAAAATCCGATCTTAATCTTTCTTGGTAGACTCGTTACCAGTTTATCGTTATTGATTCTATTGTCTCCCTTTACCTCCCTCCCTCCCTCTCTCTCTCTTTTTGTTTTTATTTTTTTTCCTCTCTTCTTCTCTCTCTCTCTCTCTCTCTCTTTTTCTCTATCTCTATCTTTATCTCTATATCTGTCTCTATTTTTCTCTTTTCCTCGTCGATTAACCGGCGACGTCGAACGGCCAGGCACATACTGGAAAGTACGAAATGGTTTAAGGGTCGATGAAGCCCGCGCAGGGCAGGGATACTCCACATGCGCACCGAGGTCCGTTTTCACGACGTACAAATAAAAGCATCTTCCCTTTTCACCCTTCATCCCTCTACCCACCCTTTTCTTTTGTTTTTTCTACAACGTACTCTTTTCCTCACGTCGAAGAGTAATGCACCCCGTTACTCGTCGATCCTTTTTTCTTTTCTTTTTTTTTTTTTTTTAGTCCCTACAATCGGCCTAAAATAATCTAAAAATCTTATGTAAATAGATTATCTGTTGTGATTTAATAACTTAGAAGATCGCTGTTGCTATTGTCATTATAACATTGTCAAGATATTTTTTGTAGAAAGATTTTAAACAATGTGAATAATCGATCATTATTGGTCGCGAAGAAAATGAAGATATTATTATCTATCAGTATAACCGATAAGCTCGGATATATACGTTCAACGAAAACAAGCAACCTGACCGATGCATTCTTTATGCGTTCAGAGAATTTTGAGATTAATACTTTCGATAGAAGACGAATGTTAAATGTTTGCAATAGATTTATATATATATATATATATAATTTCTTTTGACAAATAAAACTTGCAAGAAAATGATCTAATAATTTTAATGATTATGTATCATTATTATACAGATCATTCATATTAATTTATACGAATTCAAGAAATGTTTTATTTCGTTTAACTTAATATAATTTTTTTGAAATTATAAATCTTTAAAACTAGATTTTTCTTACAAGAATGTATATATGTGTGTACAACGTGTCTATGAATTTGTTTATGTGTGCATTTCTAAATCTTTTAAACATGTGTGTGTGTGTGTATGTATATGTACATAAATACGTATATACGTATATACATATATACATACATATATACATGCATATATATATACATACATACATACATACATATATATATACATACATACATACATACATACATACATACATACATACATACATACATACATACATACATACATACATACATACATACATACATACATACATACATACATACATGCATACATACATACATACATACATACATACATACATACATACATACATACATACATACATACATGCATACATACATACATACATGCATACATACATACATACATACATACATGCATACATACATACATACATGCATACATACATACATACATACATACATACATGCATACATACATACATACATACATACATACATACATACATACATACATACATACATATATACATACACTGAATACATAAATACATGACGTATTCTGTTTAGTTACATTCGGTGGAATACACGTTGGTTGTTGGCGACCAGCCAACAATCTTATCG